>NW_006159558.1:369217-442004 GCF_000334495.1 Tupaia belangeri chinensis | reverse complement strand
AGATTTAATAATTTCCGGTGAGCTCTGTCTTTCTCGAGAGACCAGCATGCAGTAAATATCCTCTCACCCAAGTGAAGAGATAGCTATTGAAAAACAGTGCCTAGAGAATGATTCTTATGAAAGTGCACACCACGCTAAGTACATCTCTGGCTGCAAACAATCCTGAAATTGGAAAGAAGCCTGAAGATTGAAGAAGCTAGACCACATTTTCTAGTATTATTAGAGAAGCTGAGGCTAAGTTAATGCTATTTAACATGAACCCTTAATAACCATCAATGTAATATATGGGAACTTGGGCTGCTGTTCCCACCACTTATGGCTCATCTAGGCAAGAAAGCTAATTTGAAAACAGAAGGAAAATTCTTATCATTGTTGGAAACCTGACACTAGCTCTAAGGCAGGAGTTAAGTACAGGTACCCAGCTGTCTTTGTTAAAGGGGTATTTGTTTTCTCAAAAGAAGGTACACTTTTATACCTGGGGTACAAAATTTCTCACTGAATATGATAGTGAGAGATTGTAAGTGAATGAAAACTCAAATCCAGTATTTCATGTTCAAATTAAATTTAGCCAGAAACTTTCTTTCAACCCCAAAGACCATTATTTATTTTCTTAATGTAGAACTCATGGTTGAGAGTATCAGGTGTTTGAAAACCTTGGGTTGGGAGAACTATATTCCTACCTTCCTTCATCCAGCATCTGAGAGACCAAGCCCTTCTCATCTAATAAACTCTTCTGTACAGGTAAAATTAAATACAATTTCTAAGCCAGTTGTCATAGAATATCTAAGAAAATATAGCAGCTGTGTCTTATTAAAATACAGTTTGGAAATATATTTCGGAAATTTTGAGTTTGATAGGTTAGAGTCTGATATGCTATCATAAAAAACTCTGACACTCAGTTCTTTAACATCTTATAAATTTATTTATCACATATTCACATTTCTCACTGGGTACAAAGTTCCCTTTCAAAGGGTACTGAGCTGAGTGACTCAGCTTCACTGTGTTAAGATTTGGCATTCAACCCTTGTCCTTGAGCCCAGGACTTCATTTCAGCCTGGAAGTACCACATAACATGACTGTCAATAGTCATAAGTCAGTCACATGATGTTGCTTACATTCAAGGAGCCAAGAAATGTGGTTTTCTCTGTGTCTATTCTGGAGAGAAGAGCTACATAATGTGAAGGTAATAGCAATCTCAGTCATTTCCTAGAGTCAACTGTTTGTTTCCCTTTCCTTTTATACATAGACAGAGCATATGCGTACCCTCTTCAAGAAAGACAGACCAGAAATTCAGCCCATACACTGTGTCCAGCTTACAGTCTAAAATCCTACCACATCTGAATGTAACAATATTTGGCATACATACCTATCAATTAAACAGATGTATTCCCTAAACACACACATACTCACACACACGATCTATGCATGAGTCATACATGTCACACACAATTAGAGGAATGTTGTAAACGAGACAGATAAGCAACTAAATTCTCTTCTTTGGACATAAGAAAACACAAAAGTTGCTTGCACATACCAATTTTGAAATCTCATAGGGCAGAAAATTGGAAGGCTTTCTACTTGCAGGGTGGTTTATCCTAATTCTGAGTCACTTTAAAGATTCATTTTGTCTTTTTCTACCTCCCCTTTTTATTTTTGGAGGGAATGTCCCCTTGAGGATTCTTTCTCTTCCCCCTTTTTTTTTCTTTAAGTGGATGTTATTAAATATTTTTCTACATCCTCTTCTTACTTGAGTAAAATAGGGATCTAATTTTTTTTTGATTCTTGAATAGTCAAAGAACTATTGACATTTCATAGGTAATATATTTCTTCAAATCAATGGAAGATTTCTGATCTATTTGATGCCAATAAGTTACATATTTCAGTAAGGAAACTGAATATTATTTTTAGACTAAGTTATCCATTTATTTCTTTGTTTTCTCATCTCATTTTCCTTTTTCCATATCTGAGTGTTGGCTATTTTTCAGCTCTTTTGGACAAAATGTAGGATGAAGATATAGACACACATGGAAGATATTGTGGGTTCTTTTCTAAACCACCTCAATAAAGTAACTATTGCAATTAAGCAAGTCACATAAATTTTTTGTTTCTCCATAAAAGTTATGTTTATGTTATGCTTTTGTTTATTGAGTAAGCCATGCTGTAAATAGATGTGCTATAATTCCGGCTTTACTCTTCCATTAATAAAGCACATTGTAGATTTAGCATAATTCTTAGGGGGTCCTGGGTTTTCAGTTTGATACGTGAGCATTGGCTTTAGCCAAAAGTCACCAGTTGCTTAGCCTCTAATAAGAGTCATCCTGTCTTTTGAAACTTTGAAGTCATGCATTGACTTCTCTAACTATGAAAGCCCTAGAAGACATTTTATTTCTATGCTATAATGTATAATGCTCTTTTATCTACATTGAAAATCCATTGTTCAGTGTAGCTGCCTCACCTGTTATTCTAGATAGATCTACTCCATAAGTCACTGCAGCTTCCATCTCAGCACTTGCTGCCTTCCTTGCTGGAGCTTTTGTCATGAAGATGGCCCGTTTCCTTAAACCTCATGAGGCAACCTCTATTGGCTTCAACCTTTGCTTTTGCAGCTTCCTCATTTCTCTCAGGCTTCAAAGAACTGAGAGTTATGGCTTTGTTTAAGGAGAGGTTGTGGCTGTTCTGATCTGTCCAGACTCCTAATGCTTTCTTACAATCAGCGGTAAGACCGTCTGGTTTTCTTATCATTTTTGTGTGTTCACTAGAGTAGCACTTTTAATTTCCTTCAAGAACTTTTCCTTTGCATTAACTTGGCCGTATGGAATGAGAAGTTTAGCTTTTTCTTATCTCAGTTCTCAATCTCTCTTCCTCATTAAGCTTAATCACTTCTAGTTTTTGTTTAAAATGACAGGCTTGCTACTATTCCATTTACTTGAAAAATAGAGAGACCAAGGTAGGCCTAATTTCATTATCGTTGTGTCTCAGAAAGGTTCTAGCACAGTAAAGAGATAGAGGAGGAATGACCAGTCAATAGAACAGCTGGACCATATACAACATTTTATTTATTTATTTTTTTTTTGAGGGATAGAAAATGAGTGAAGGCTGGCAGGTGGCATGGTGGTTAAGGGTACTGGACTCCCATATGGCCTCCCATGGTTTGAATCCTGGACCTGGCAACTTGCTTTCTCACTTTCCCACTCTCTCTCACTCTGTCCCTCTCTGACCAAATTAAAATAAATAAATAAAATTAAATGAAATAATGCTTAAAAAAAGAAAGCAAGAAATCACCCCTAGAAGAGATGGTCATGCTGCAATCCATTCTCCTCCATTCTCCTCTCAGAATTTTGAGTATGCATGCATACGTACCTGGTGTGAGTTTTAAGCCACCGGGTCTAGGCCTTGAACTGCAGTTGACTATGTGGGAGTCCAACAGCATAACCATTATGCCACCAGCTTGTACCCATATACATTTATTGACTAAGCTAGCCATCTAATATGAGCGAGGTTGATGGCCTTCCCAAATACGATAATGACATCAAAGATCACAAATCACCCTATAAATACAATAAAAAATATTTGAAATAAGAATCATCAGATGGCATAATGGTTATGTCACTGGACTCCCACTTAGTTTGGAAATTGACCATAGTTTTGAGTCCCTGACCTGACAGCTTGAAACTCATGCTGGGTGCACATTCCCCTAGGTGTGGGGGTGATTTCTCATTTTCTGTCTCTCTGTCTCTGTCTCTCTGGTGAGTGCATGTACCCTATAGCAAAGACTCTCTCTTAAAAAAATTGAAATATTGTGAGAATTACCAAAATGTGGCACAGAGACACTATGTGAGAACACACTGTTGGAAAAATGGCACTGAGAGGATGAGTGGACTAAACAGAACCTTAGATTCTTTAAAAAACCAGCAATTGTTATTAGAACACATTTGGATATTTGTGAAATAATAAGTAAAATGAACATTTAAAATTTTCATGAAACACAAAATATTGAGTTTCAAATGATTCTAAAGTGTTATTTAAAAAAAAATGGTCACAGATGAAAGAAATTTTTTTTCGTTGTGTCTCAGGTTCTTCTTTTTTTGCAATAATATGCACTTACATTTCCAAGGATAAAGGCTTGCATCTATTAATAGGGTTGTTTTGTTTTTCTGCACTGATTAGATGTTACTTCCTTAATGAATGAATGGTTGGGACAAGCTACAACTTTTCACATGTTGTTTTTTGGTTGATTGGTTGGTTGTTTTTCTAGCAAGCAATAGCCTTTCACTTCTGTGAAATGCTTATGAGCTTATTATAGGATAAAAAGGTTTAAGTATGGTTTATCCATGTGATTCCTCTGCACATATTTAAACATAAAAAATACAAATTCTTCATGATATTTATCTTAGGGAGTGTGTGTCATCAGTTATTTTGGCCATTGTGATCCGGCCCCAAGGGAAGATACTTTTCCCATTGACTTGCTCCTCACAGACCGAAGTCGCCACTAACCCTCCACACTTCGTGTTGCTGTAAGTGAAGGCTAATGATTGACATTTGGGAGTTCTGCCTTTGTTTGTGTTAGTAAATTGAAGCATTGTCAATAAAACCAATACATTTCTCTCTTCCCCAAGATAAATAAAAAGCTTTAGTTACAGAATTATATTTATCCATATTAATTAAGAGCTCAAAATCTACATACATTAAATAGATCTGTCAAGAGGCAGTCTCACCTTATGTATATTTGAGTTTCCTCTTTTTTGACCAATTTACCAGTAATGACATTGAAAGTAAATTTTTTTGTTTGTTTTAACTTTGCTATAGGGCACATGTGTTCACCTGAGGGAGACAGGGAGAAGTGGAAAGTGAGAAAATGCCCTCCCCCCAATAGAGGATGGTCACACAATCCCTTCTCTTACATTATTCTCTGGAAATTTTGGGCATGCACATATAAGTGTCTGACATGTTTTTCAAGTACCGAAATCAGAACTCCAACTATGCAGCTGCCCATATGGGATCCAACTACCCCAACCACTATGCCACCAATGGTCCCTGTTATTTTTAAGTGTAAATGAAAATATTAGTAGATAATATGAGATTTTTAAGTAACTCTCAGTGAAATATATTTTTGAAAAGGACTTGAGGATAATGTAAACTGATATCAAATAATCAATTAATAATCAACTTAACTTTTTTTCAAACTTAGCAAGAAGAATCACAAGTAGTGTCCTTAGATTTTTCTCCAGTTTGACTTTCCTCCATAGGTAACACACAGAATGAAAAAGAGAGCAGGTATATATTGTAGATTTAAAATCACTGTCACTAAATAACTTCTCTGATCAAGCTGAATTAAGGTTTTAGAAAAAATATTTATTTAGCAAAGAGAAGTTCTACAGCAGAAAACCTCTGGGAGTATGATTTTAGTCAATAGAATTTGATGTGTTTTTTTTTCCAATTTTTATTTTTTAAAGCAATTTTTTTTTTGTTTCAAAAGAGAACATTACATTCTTTTGTCTGTTAAATATTTCTTCCCTTTTGCCCCTCCCACCCACTCTCTACCACCCACTCCCCTCCCTTACAGTCTCTGGTATCTACACTTATCCTTTCTACTATCATATCTTCTTTTTAAATTTCTGTCATAGAGTGCAGATATTTGGTACATATTGAATAGGGATATATAGTGTGTATCTTTCAAAATCTCATTCACTTCACTTACCATTTGTCTTCTGTTTTCATCTACTTTGAATCAAATGATAGGGTCTCATGGCTTCTTATGGCTGACTAATATTCTGTAGTAAATATGTGTCATGGTTTTTCAACCCAGTCATCATATTTTGGATGCTTAGATTGATTCCATGTCTTAACAATTTTTGAAGAGTGCTGCAATAAACATGGTATGCAAGTGTCATTAGGATTGCTTTTCTATCCTTTGGGTAAATGCCAGAGAATGAGATTACTGGGTCGCATGGTAGTGGTATTTGTAGGTTTTTGAGAAATCTCCATATTGTTTCATGTGGAGGTTGTAATAATTTATGTTCACCCCAACAGCGAGAGGGTTCCCTTTTCCCCATAGCCTCACCAGCACTAGTCCTTTCTTTTTGTGATCCTAGAAATTCTAACTAAGGTTAAGTGATATTACATTGTGGCTTTAATTTACATTTTTCTTATGACAAAAGATTTTGAACGTTTTCTCATATGCCTCTTGACCATTCATAAGTCTTTCTTAGAGCATCATCTATTCAGGTTTTTCCTCAATTTTTAAAAATTGGATTGTTCTGTTATGAGTGAGCTACATGAGTTCCCTATGTATTCTGATTATCAATCTCTTGTTTGAAGAAAAATGTACATATATTTTCTCCCATTCTGAGGGTTGTCTTTCACTCTAATTGTTTCTTTCACTGTGAAGAAGCTTTTGAGGTTGAGGTAATCCTACTTTTCTATTTTTAGGATTATTGCTTGTGCTTTATGGTTTTGTTTACAATATCTTTGCCCACTCCAATGTTTTCAAGAGTTCTCCCTAAGTTTTCTAACAGTAGTTTTATATTTTCAGGCTTTACATTTAAATCTTTGATTCACTTTGATTTGAATTCTTGCTAATGGTGAGAGATAGGAGTCCAGTTTTGTTTTTCTGCAGGTGGATATCCAGTTTTTCTAGTACCATTTACTAAAAAGACTTTATTTTCTTCACTGCATTATCTTGTACCCTTTTTCAAAGATCAGTAGGCTGTCTGATTTGGGGTTTATTTATGAATTCTCTATTCTGTTCCATTGGTCTATGTGTCTGTTTTTGTGCTAATACCATGCTGCATTGATTATCACTGTTTTATAATATATTTTGAAGTCAAGTAGTGAGATACCTTCTATTTTGTTCTTTTTGGAAAGTATTGTCTTAGTGATGTGTCTTTTATGATTCTAGGCAAATTTTATGATTGTTTTTCTACTTCTGTGAAGTATGTCACCAGCAATTGGATTGGAATTCATCAAATGTGTAAATTAATCTTTTTTTTTTTTTTTGGAGAGGTTTTTCACTATAGGGTGTGTGCGCTTGCCAGACAGACAGAGACATAGAGACAGAAAGCGAGAAATCACCCCCCGGGGGTAATGGTCACGCCACAATCCCTTCTCCTCCATTCTCCTCTCAGGATCTTGGGCATGCACGCACACGCACCCGGCGTGAGTTTTAAGTCACCGGGTCCGGGACGCGAACCGTGGTCGACTACATGGGAGTTCAGCGACATAGCCATTATGCAAACTGCTGGTTCCTAATTAATCTTGATAGAACCAGAATTTTGATTATATTGAGTCTTCCAATCCAAGAGTATTGTATGTCTCTACTTGCTTGTATCATGTTCAATTTCTTTGTTCAGTTTTTCTTAGTTTTCCTTGTAGAGGTCTTTAACTTCTTTGGTTAAGTTTATTCCTAAGTATTGTTTTTGTTTCTATTTTAAATGAGATTGCTTTCTTCAATTGAATTTTGTTCTGTTCATTGTTGGTATATAAACATATTATCGATTTTTGTATATTGTTTTTTTTATCCTGCTACCTTACTGAATTTATTTACCACTTTTATGATTTTTTTCTATTAAAAGCATTAATAATTAATTTACTAACATATATAAATCTTCTCAGATTGATTAGTTTTATGAATTAAGAGAGATTGATCAGGATTTGATGACACAACTAAGTCTGAATAACAGTGAAATGTGAAACCTTTGCAACATAACTGAAATTTTGCCCTTTGCATTGATTTTTTTTTTATACTGTCAGATGGCATGTGTGCTCAAGAGAAAAAGAAAGAGGGGGAGAGAGAGAGAGAGAGAGAGAGAGAGAGAGAGAGAGTCTTTCAATGGGATATGGTCATATCATAATCTTTCCTTTACTTCTTCATTTCATCAGGATTTTGGTCACACATGCACATTTGCCTGGCATGTTTTTCAAGCCACCATGGCAGAGATTCTAACTGCAGTTAGCCATGTGGGATCTGGCTGTTTCTCTGCACAGGGCTTAAGCACTGTGCTATGAGACTAGCACTATCTTATACATTTTTAAAAGTGTTTCATCATAAAAATCAGTTGAGATATTTTGGGAAGGGAAAATTTTATAGATCACAAAATATAAGGGAATTTAGCTTACTTTTGTAACACTGCTTAAGGAGAAAAGCTAAAGATTTTTAAGCAATGTAATAAATTCTCTAATTTTATTAGGAATTTCAGGTATGTACTGGACTGAATTATATATACTTCCTGCAAAATTTGTATGCTGAAGCATTAACCACTAAATGTCATGATGTGAGTCTAAATAGAGATAAAGTCTTTAAAGAGAAGGTAAAGGTTAGATGAGATTATAAGAGCTGGACCTTAATCCCATATGACTGGTGTCTTTATAAGAAAAAACAACAGAGATACTGTGTACCTCGAGGTTACAGTGAGGAGTCCACCATCTGTAAGTCGAGGAGAAAGGCCTTGGGAGAAACCAACCTTGCAGGCACGTTGCTCTTGGACTTCCACCCTCCAGAACTGTGAATAATAATAATAATAAGAAGAACAATAATAAAGTTTCTGTTATTTAAATCACCTAGTTCATAGTATTTTTTATAATAAATATATTTTTATTTTTCAGATAATTTAACCCTCAAAGTAAATTTTAGAAGTGTTTTTTAATTTTGTTTTAATGTTTTTTTTTATTACATTGGATTACATATAACTTTACAGTGTATTACATTGCTTTCTCAAAAGGGAATGACATGCATGTCAGTCAATACAGAGACGTTAATCTCCCCACTTCAACATTCAATATCTTTTCTATGTTTCGCCAATCAATATCATAGTATTTTGTTATGGAAGCCCTAGTAAACTAATACAAGGGGTCTTATGTTTCTCTATAACTTCTCCAAACTGGCTTCTCTTTTAATTTTATTTACTATATATGAACATGCTTCAGAATTTCAGAGCTCCTAAAACTTTTTAATTCCTTACACAAAATACGTGAACCTTTTCATAATATATATTTTCTTCACTTATTGAGGCAATTCTCTTTATTGTACTCAATTCAATTTTCACATTGCAAAGCTGTTATATACAATAAGTCCTACTTTTTTATATAAAAATCCCTGGTCAGTACCCTTCTGCAAGGTTACCTCCAGGTTTCCTAATGAAAGGGAGGATTTCAATTCTTATCTTTGTTGTGCTTCATGGATTTCAATTAGTTAAATGGTAACTTTGATAGAAATATTGCCATCTCTTTATTTTTGTGCAAATGAGTGTATTTTTTTATAATCATCTTCTTTAATGTGTTAACGTTTGATCTCTTTGCCATCCTTATTACCAGGAAGACAAATGCAGTGAAGATGTTTTATATTTGCACCCCTTACTGGAGATAATTTTAAGAAAGACAGAATAGTTACATAAATTTGCTACAGAGTTGTTTTTTAAAAAAATGGTTTATATTCAATAAGCTACAAAATGTCTTCTTGCTAGAAAGTGAAAGCCAGTTAAGTTGGTAATTCCAGTTTTAATCATAAACTTTTCTAACATTCAATATCTTGACATTATTTAAAAGAAAATTATTATTGTATTGTTGTCTCTGGAAGTAACTGTTATTGGAAGTGTGCATGTGAGTGTGTGTGTTTTATGTTTTTGTGTTCCTAAGACGCAGCACATCATTTTAACACAAACCTCATATTGAAGATGCTACTCACGAGTATGCTCCTTTTTTTTAAATAATGAGATTTCTCAGAGAGGTTTGATGAATGGTAAGAGTTTTCATGAATCTGTTGTTGTTAGTGCTTATTTTATTTTATTTCTTGAGAAAACTGCAACTCTGAGCCTGATGATAGATTTGATTTTGGAATTTCAATAATCTCTGGAGTATAAAGTAATCTAGGCCCAGGAGTACAAGTTTCCAAATATTTTTCTTTTTCCTTTGTTCATGATAGAATGCATATGCATATGAGATAGGGGAAGAGAGAGGGGGGGTGGAGAGAGAGAAAGATGAGCACCTTCCACAGGGTCTGGTCACATTGTGATCCTCTTCCTCTAGTCCTCTGTCTGAGCATGGGCACTCCCATGCCTGCTCAGAGTCGATCTGGACTAACCAGGATGGAGTTTGTACCCAGACCCCATGTGGGATCTGACTTCTTTTGAGCAGAATGTTACTGCTGTGCTACAGAATCAGCCCAAATTTCCAAATATTTTGAGTTCAGTCCATTCTGCATGGAAAGAGCAAACTTATTAAATATCCTCCTACTCGATAAGACAGAAAGAAGTGCAGGCTAATTGCAGCAACATTGTTTTGTTTTAATTAAAATGATAATTATAACATCTTCCCTTTGTGTATAGGAGAAGGCCTTTGTGTATTATAAAATTATTTAAGATAATTTTATGAATATTTCACCATAACTTCATCAAATATGTTAAATAATACTATATTCTATTGTAGAAATGGAATGTTTTAGTTATTTTTTGCATTATCAAAATATTCTTTTTAATTCATGTATTATATTTGTAAGTGTACCACATTTGCATTTATAAATCATGGGATAATATTTTGTTAAAATTATGCATTTTTATAATGATGGTTGTATTTGGAAAAACATTTATTTAAAAGAACTATTTTTCTATTTAGTTTGATTTATGGTATTTTTAAAAAATCTTAATCATATTCTCAATAAAATAAAGGCTAGTAAAACTAAAAATCATCTTCTCAGAAAATAAAGTTAAGGGAACCAGCAGTTAGCATAATGGCTATGCTGCTGGACTCCCATGTAGTCGACCGCAGTTCGCGTTCCGGACCGGCGGCTTGAAACTCACGCAGGGTGCATATGTGTGCCCAAGATCCCGAGAGGAGAATGGAGGAGAAGGGATTGCGGTGTGGCCATCCCCCCTGGGGGATGATTTCTCGCTTTTTGTCTCTATGTCTTTCTCTGTCTGTCTGGCGAGCGCACGCGCCCCATAGCGAAAACCTCTCAAAAAAAAAAAAAAAAAAAAAAAACCGAAAATAAAGTTAAGTATATTTGATATTCACACTCTGTTTCTCACTAAGTAATTTATATCTCATCTTCAGAACTTCTCAAATCCTATCAGGTTTATATTGTATTAAAGTTACAACATAAAGAGGATTTTCTATGACTGCCTTGAATATGCCATAAACATGTTTTACTTCTTTAAATTTCCAAGTGATGATGTATCAAATATAAACTAAATCTAAGACCAAAATAATTACATTCTTAACTTCCTGGTTATAAATGATCCAAAAATTTTGTGAAAATCTGATTTATATAAAAGAATATTGAAAAAAACCTAAGCAAAGCCAACAAACACTTAGAAAGTGCCTTGTAAAGATCCAGGCTTGTACTCATTTTGTTAAATTCAGAAAAAGTATAAGATGATTTTCCTCTTCATACTAATACTCAAATACTTATTTAATTGTTTAGAATATATATACATGATATATAAATATATAAATGCATTTTATATACACTTCAATATATATCTGTATTATTTCTTGATTTTATTGAAATTTATCGATGGTTAGAAATAATAATACTTTCAAAATTTACTAGAAATGAGGTAATGGGAATAGAACAGGGGCTCATAAAACGGTTATTATGGCCTTCTAAAAATTTTCTAAATCATTATATGGTTTAGTTGCTTGACTAAACTTTAAGGCCTGAGATCAAGAAACTATGTCTTGGGACCGGCAGTTAGCGTAATGGCTATGTTGCTAGACTCCCACGTAGTTGACCGCGGTTCGTGTCCCGGACCCTGTGGCTTAAAACTCACGCTGGGCGCGTGTGCGTGCGTGCCCAACATCCCGAGAGGAGAATGGAGGAGAAGGGATTGTGGCGTGGCCATCCCCCCTGGGGGGTGATTTCTCGCTTTCTGTCTCTCTGTCTCTCTCTGTCTGTATGGCGAGCGCATGCACCCTATAGCGAAAACCTCTCCAATAAAAAAAAAAAAAAAGAAACTATGTCTTAACATCCTACAGCTCACATCATGCTTTGAACCAGGCTTTGGTTTTATTAGACATGAATTAACAGAGAGTAGAAATAAGAGAAAGAAAGAAGAAAAGGTGGAAATCAGAAAGGAAGTGCAGAAACAAGAGCACAGGAAAAAAGTAGGATAATTTATTAAAGTCTATGAAGAGCAACAGTTGAAAACAAAGATGAGCAGGATTAACGGGAAAGACGGTCAGTATTATTAAAAATATCACAATGGGAATGTGGCAGGACAAAAGGCATGTTCATCCTGTCCCTCCAGATCCATTCTCCACCTTGGTCATCTTTCTTTACCCTCTTCAGTGTCCTGGGAGACTAATGAATCTCTATAGACTGCGTGACCTAATCCCCTTGCTTTCTGGCTTGAGCTGGTACTGCCCATGGGGCATCTATGTGAGCTAGGCAGACTGAAAAGGTTTGGCTCCTGCTTCCCCCCGGGTCCTCTGCAGTTGGGAAGTGACTGTGCTCACCTGTACCTTTGTCTTCTCCCCTGAATTACAGTAAAAACTGGTTTCTAGTAGTATTACCCTCTCAGACTCTCAGAACCAGGCTGTTAAGGACTTCCTGCCTTTGCTAGCGTTTGAAAGCTGTAGGACTCCCTCTTAATTTTCTCAGTCTTGCCCGGATCTCTGTAAACAGCCCTTTACTATGTCTTTAAATTACCTTTTTAGATGTGTCACCTGTTTTTTTATACACGATAATGAATGTGGCAATAGGTCCTAGAATAAGCCCAAGAAAAAGCACAAAATTAGATTATGGGATAGAAATATTTATTTGGGGAATCCTCACTAAAGCTCCTCACTGAGGGAAAATGGGAACTAATAAAATACAACAAAGTGGTGTGTCACAGGTGCACAAATTATACTGATGGAGCCATTGAGGGGAAGAAAGTGGAGGGCAGGGCAATGGGAGAGAAGTGCAATGACCCTCAGTGGCTATGGTAACAAGGTTAATTACTGACTATATCTTGAGCTGACTGTTGTTGATTGTAATAGAGTACACACACAAAGAGCAATAAGAGATTTGAATTCCTATCTCCAGGTGCAGGTTCACCTGTATCAGGCTACCTGTATGGCAGGTACAATTTCAGGACATACATGATTGGAAATTAAACACAAAAAGTGAATTTAAGGTTTGCAGATTTGTAGGCAAATGAATGTCCAGTAAGTGGCAGCCAAGGTAAGGGATCTCCCAGGAGCAACAGTATAAGAGAACCAGGGCACAGGATAGGCACAGGGAGGAACTGAAGTGCAATGCATTACTACCGAGATTTCTGACAATTGCAGAGGAGACTTTTAGACTAGAAGGATCCTTTGAGAGATCCTAACTGAGAAAAAAAAAAAAAAAGAACCAGGCTTTTGACCTCTATATCAATCAGCCATTGAAGCTAGGCTCCCCAGAAGGATTTGTTCTTGTTATTTCTGCATTAAAAACTATCCCCAATTATTTAGAAGTGCATATAAAAATAGTTAACTTTTTATGATTCTGTTTACTGCCTGATACTCTTCTTTTGGTCTTATTTGAGTCATTTACATTGTTTTGCTGGTGGTTTTACTGTGGCCAGGGTAGCTACATTTTCAGTTTTCCTCTTTGTATCAAGCTTGATGTCCAAAACAAAATTCCAGTAGGAAACATCTCAATAATGATAATAATAATAATAATAAAAGCTACAAGGATACCTAAAACCTTGGGAAATCAGGGACCATCTTTTCTATCACACACCAGTTGTTAAATCACAGGGTCAGCAGATGGCATGGTGATTAAGGCACTGGTTTCCCATATGGTAAACCACAGTTTAAGTCCCAGATCAGACAACTTGAAAAAAATCATGGTGGGTACATGTGCCTATGTGCCATAAATATGGACAATGGAGGAGAAGGAATTGTTGTATGTCCTTCACTTCTGGGGAGTGATTTCTCACTTTCCCTCTTTCTGTCTCTCTCTACAGCGAGCCCACATACCCTACAACAAAACAAAACAAAACAAAACTCACAGAGCCAGTTCTGTTCAACACTTTTTTGGGGTAAGAACAGCAAATTCTCACTGCAAAAGGCTGGCAGAAGGGGTGGTGTTGCTGTGGCCTCCCTTAGAAACAACCAGTCACAGGCTGTGACTGTCTTTCTTCTAAGGCAATTCCTGAAGAGAGAACTCCTCTGTGAACCATCAACAGGCAAAACCTTCTAAGTTGGGAAAATAAGTGCCTGGATCCTGAAGGAATCTGGGCCATGGGCCAGGGTAACCCATGACCTCACCCAACCCTCCAGTCTTGCCCGGATCTCTGTAAACAGCCCTTTACTATGTCTTTAAATTACCTTTTTAGATGTGTCACCTGTTTTTTTATACACGATAATGAATGTGGCAATAGGTCCTAGAATAAGCCCAAGAAAAAGCACAAAATTAGATTATGGGATAGAAATATTTATTTGGGGAATCCTCACTAAAGCTCCTCACTGAGGGAAAATGGGAACTAATAAAATACAACAAAGTGGTGTGTCACAGGTGCACAAATTATACTGATGGAGCCATTGAGGGGAAGAAAGTGGAGGGCAGGGCAATGGGAGAGAAGTGCAATGACCCTCAGTGGCTATGGTAACAAGGTTAATTACTGACTATATCTTGAGCTGACTGTTGTTGATTGTAATAGAGTACACACACAAAGAGCAATAAGAGATTTGAATTCCTATCTCCAGGTGCAGGTTCACCTGTATCAGGCTACCTGTATGGCAGGTACAATTTCAGGACATACATGATTGGAAATTAAACACAAAAAGTGAATTTAAGGTTTGCAGATTTGTAGGCAAATGAATGTCCAGTAAGTGGCAGCCAAGGTAAGGGATCTCCCAGGAGCAACAGTATAAGAGAACCAGGGCACAGGATAGGCACAGGGAGGAACTGAAGTGCAATGCATTACTACCGAGATTTCTGACAATTGCAGAGGAGACTTTTAGACTAGAAGGATCCTTTGAGAGATCCTAACTGAGAAAAAAAAAAAAAAAGAACCAGGCTTTTGACCTCTATATCAATCAGCCATTGAAGCTAGGCTCCCCAGAAGGATTTGTTCTTGTTATTTCTGCATTAAAAACTATCCCCAATTATTTAGAAGTGCATATAAAAATAGTTAACTTTTTATGATTCTGTTTACTGCCTGATACTCTTCTTTTGGTCTTATTTGAGTCATTTACATTGTTTTGCTGGTGGTTTTACTGTGGCCAGGGTAGCTACATTTTCAGTTTTCCTCTTTGTATCAAGCTTGATGTCCAAAACAAAATTCCAGTAGGAAACATCTCAATAATGATAATAATAATAATAATAAAAGCTACAAGGATACCTAAAACCTTGGGAAATCAGGGACCATCTTTTCTATCACACACCAGTTGTTAAATCACAGGGTCAGCAGATGGCATGGTGATTAAGGCACTGGTTTCCCATATGGTAAACCACAGTTTAAGTCCCAGATCAGACAACTTGAAAAAAATCATGGTGGGTACATGTGCCTATGTGCCATAAATATGGACAATGGAGGAGAAGGAATTGTTGTATGTCCTTCACTTCTGGGGAGTGATTTCTCACTTTCCCTCTTTCTGTCTCTCTCTACAGCGAGCCCACATACCCTACAACAAAACAAAACAAAACAAAACTCACAGAGCCAGTTCTGTTCAACACTTTTTTGGGGTAAGAACAGCAAATTCTCACTGCAAAAGGCTGGCAGAAGGGGTGGTGTTGCTGTGGCCTCCCTTAGAAACAACCAGTCACAGGCTGTGACTGTCTTTCTTCTAAGGCAATTCCTGAAGAGAGAACTCCTCTGTGAACCATCAACAGGCAAAACCTTCTAAGTTGGGAAAATAAGTGCCTGGATCCTGAAGGAATCTGGGCCATGGGCCAGGGTAACCCATGACCTCACCCAACCCTCACTTCCTCCAGTTTCTTAACTCTACTTGGACCCCAACTCCCAGATGGAAAAGTGCAAAGCATTGTGTCTTGGGAAGAGAGTTTACAGACTTCTATCTTGACACCATTTTTGGCAGGAGTGTGGAGAGCATATGGGAATACATTCTTAGGGTGTCAGACCAGGAAATGCATTCCTGAGGTGTCAGACCAGATTATAAGGTAGAATTTTTCTGGATTTATCACTACAAATGTACACACACTGTTAGGGATTCTATAAGTTAAGAGACAGTAACAGTCTGCTAGAATGTGTAAGTAAACCCTGTACTCAGGGCTTGTCAAAACACAATAGATTGTTGACCCACCCTCTGTATTTCCATTAATACAACAGGAGTTGGAAGGCTGACTGTAGCTTAGTTGGATAATTGAATCAAGAGTTATTTTTTTATATGTAGTCTTTATCTTGAGCTTGGGATTCTTTCCAGGTATATTCAGGTTATCAACAGAATGTAGTTCCCTGAGATCGTGGGATTGAGATGCTCATTTTCTAGAGCTCACCTCTCTCTCTACATGGCTCTGGCCATGGTGGTTGAATTTTCTCTTTTGAAGTTATAATGAGAATCTTTCTGATGCTTCAATAATACTTTTTAAGAGCTTACCTTTATGGTTCAGGTCTACACAAGATAATCTCTTTTTAACTAATTCAAAGTGAATTGATTAATAATAAAATTGGGAGAGCAATATTCAATACAGGGAATGTATATCACGGGATGGAGATCTGGAGGCCATCTTAGACTTCTGCCTACCAGAGATGGAAATCAAAGATTTATATTTCTATAAAGTTCCCATTTATGCTAGTGCTATTCTGGGTGATATTCCTGAGGTCAAATGGAATAGAGAAATGAGATTGGGATTCCAGAACTTCCTTGGCATAATAAATGAGAAGGGGTTTGGCCTTCAGGAGGATGAGGTTGATAGAATATACGTGTTGTTTATAATCAAGTACTTTGTGACATTAAGCTAACTGAATTATTAAACAAAACAAAACAAATGCATCAGACTTTTTATCAACATGTGTGACAATGAATGGGAATAATTCTAGGATGTTCAGAGGTGTGATAATCAGTAAATATTCCAGAGGATCCATGGCTATGGGCATATCCATGTCTTCCATTTAGAGTGGGAGATAATTTGCTGGACCTTAGACTACCCACCTAGAAGAGGCACTGTGATTGGCGGCTCACTCAGATTACTGAGGTAACGTGTACCACACTTCAGTGTTCCTTCACAACACATATACCTACACCAGATGATTTCCAGTTTTGGTAGAATTGCATATTTCATGGTGATCTGAGTTTCAGTGACCCAGACATCATGACATTTAAATGTTAGGAACCATCAGATCTATTACTGGAAGAACGAGAGATAAATTGGCTTGTTTAATGAAACTGCTCATGAGATCCAGAGTAGAAAAAACAAATAGGATTTTTGAGCAAGGGCATTTCCTCTTCTACCAAAAACTATTCATTTGAAAAATGACAGGCTTACACTGGGGGATCAGAAAAGATTGAGGCCTGACAATGAACAACCATTTGAGAGTGCAACTTCCATTTCCCATTGTAAACTGGGTGCTACCTGATACACCTAAACATAAAGCTAACTATGCTCATCAATAGTCAATTTTAGTGCATTTTCTCATAGCCGTAGGCCCTTCTCCCCCCACACAAATAACGCATGTTAAGTATATAGATCCAATTCCCATGTAGCCTCTTTGTCCTGTGATCAAATCCGTGGCCTCAAAGGCTGTTCTCCATGTCTTAGTTAATAAAGAAGGAGGATGTGTGAGCATTCCAGGTGTCCTCAGTCCAGGCAGAAATGGTGAAATGCTGTGATGTCCCCATGAAGGAGCAGTCCAGAAAGACAATGGTAAGAGAAATGCTCCTAGTAGATAGCACCGCTCTGAAATATATTTGACTGTCTAATTTTGGTGGAAGAATAGATGGCTAATAAATCTTCATAGGTTGTAATTAGTGAAGTGGTCAGCTGGTTCTAGACCCAAAGGTCCAACAAGTGTATCTTATAAAAGTGGTGTTTTCAGTCATGTCAATAAGTGAATTCCTCCTATGGCTATGGATTCATGAACACAGAGGTCATGGACCAAGGTGTGGACTAATGGTGGCCTAAAATAATTCTACTTTACATGATCAAAGTAATTTGAAAATGTAAATGGATAAATAAAAATCATTTTTGGAGGGTACATGTTTAAAAATATAAAAAGTAGTCTAGTTATTGAAACTGCTAAGTGACCAAAAATCCAAAGCAAAGGCCTAAGATAATGTTTGTTATGTTAAATGAATAAATAAATGCTCCAGAGTTCAAGAACTATATGAGCATAATTATTGTTTATTAAACTGGTAGCTGAAGTTGTCTCTTCCTGTTTCAAACTCATCGTGTCAATGAAATAATGAAGGCTGTCCCTATGTTAGCTGATATAATTGTTCTTAATTACCCAGGGCGAATTTGGATTATTAAAACTGAATGGACTCGATTCAAAAGACATACTAGTGGACCACTCCCACCTCCTTAGATTCTCCATATTTAGAAACAATAGATGATGGGAAATTGGGGAAAGGTAGAAATGCTTAATGACTTAAGTCAGCTGGTGTGGTTCATTCCACCACATTAAAAAAAATGGAAAGGAAAAGAAATCTAAAAAAAGAACAGTAACAACAACTGAAGTACTAGAAAATGTTTAGAGATAAATAGGCTGAGTGTTAGCTAGTTTGACATTCTTCACATCTAAAGATGGATGGATTGTGACAACTCCTTGCATTAATTTAAGGTATACAATCCTACCCTTTTCAAATACCTTATACAAAGAGTAATAGAAGTACCTTTTGTGACTATGTGATGGATTTGTATATCTGTGATACATAACCTGTTTGAGACATATTCAAGCTTTAAAAACTACAATTGATGATTTGGAATAGAATTAATTCATTTAATTTACTATTATGAGTATATTCTGAGCGATGTGAAAAGTGTCCTTTTTGTAAAAACTGAACTGATCAACTGATTTGGATTTAGCATACTAGCAATAATTTTAATCTACTGAATTTACAAGGACGGTTTAAATACTTTAGAATGTTTTTGCTGATTAAATTTTCAATCTTGTTCAATTTGGCTTTGAAAAGCTTTAAATGACTATGGAATAGATTACATTCAAAAATGCTTTTCAAAATGATTAATGAAATTGCACTAAGATTTAGATGTGATTGAAAACTTAGTCTGCTCAATGAGAGTTAATAGAACATTGATCAGATTTTCCTAGACAACATCCCAGAATTATGAATAAAATAAAATAATTTGTATGTCAAATAAAAATGGGATTTAAATTTTGTTAGCGTAATACAGTAATATTAATTTTAAATCCAGGACACTAAGAGTAGACTCTTTTTGTGTAAAATAAAAGCTCCTGGAAGTTAAAATGTATGTTTGTTAAGATACTCAATGTCTTTATTTAATTTTTATGCAGAAGAAAAATAGAAACTCATGACTGGAGCCTGAAAGGCCCCATGATGTAGAGTTGGCTGCGTTTCTGCATTTCCTGCTTCCTGACATCGAACCTGGACCTTAGACCTCAAGTACTGGCCGTTTCTTCTTCCAGGTGGGTGTTAACTCCATGTACTCACAGGCAAAGCTCCTGATTTTTATCTAGGTCTTCTAAGAGAGGCTTTTCTAGAACTCCAGATGGAAGCATTTCTCCAGTACTATCTCTGAATCATGATATCCCCCCAGCCCCAAATAGATACCGAACACTGGGTAATTTTCTCGATTTGTTTTTCAGTTTATTGTATGTCTCTAGCTATTAGAAAATAACTTTTGTGAGGGCTTGCTCTTTATCTTCTTGTTCATGTAGATCTGAAAGTTAGCCCATTTTTTTCTGGATTATGGTATCTGCAAAGTAAGTATGTGTTAACTAAAGTTAACCTCCCATACCCTGAGAATAAAGGTAGCTATAAAATCCTCATATCTGTGGATTTTATAACTAGACTCTTTTCTTCAGACATTTTGCATGGTTATTTTTATTTCTGTTGTTCTGTGGGACTTGCCCTCCCTAAAAGTATTTGAGTTTATAAATGATTATTAACATTGGTAAAATCAATCATTGGAAATGACAGGTTTTTTTTTTTAATTTAAAAACTGAAGCATTGTTGCTGTTAAATTCATAATCTACTACAAATCAGTAACAGTTGGGCCTATCCTGAAAGATCAGACAGCTTTTGAAAATGTCAGATGTCATAAAAATTTCATTGCCAAGTAAAAGCTTGATTGGAGTGGAATGAAAGTTTGTTGTGTATAGAGTTGAAATAATTTTGAGTCTTGCATATGCAATAGGCTTTTGTTTCATTGGTAAGACAAACTATCCACTGGTTAAGAGACGTGGTATGGTATATAAGCATGAATTGGTTTCTGCTACATGTCCTGAAATATTTTATTTATGCACAGAGAAAAGAAAATGTGATTAATTTAAAAATGATCATACTGCCAACTCCCTAAAATTTTGAGAAACAGAAAGGAAGCAAAATACTCAATAGATGTTTAAGTAATACATTTATGCTTTAATAGTTTTTGGTTTGAAATAAGAGACAGAGAAAAGAAGATATAAATAGAACAATTGGATGAATAGCGATGTGTTCACAGCTTTTCTTACTTGTTTATTTTTAGGTACATAAATGAAGTAAATGTTTCAATTTTAGGCTCAGCAGGTACCATTTGGTATTTTACTCAGCAAAAACAATCACACCAATAACAAGCATCACCACAAAAATCTAAGTGGTGCTTTGCCCAAACTGCCACTCTTTGAAAGGTTAAAGTCAGAAAATGATGTGAACTTTCCGAAGCTTGTGGATAAGCTGTGCAGGCTGGAGTCAATAGTGATAAATCCCTGGAAATTATTGGATATACTGACTGAAGTTTTCAAATATTGGAAATTACTGCAGGATACTTTCTTAAGGTCATTTTTTTGTTTAATGTTACATTTTGTGTTTGTAATGCTTTAACTTTAGTATGCTTTTTTATTATATGAGCTATTTTTCCTTTGCTTGCTTTGCATGTACATTTTACTTCTGATAAAAAGTCATAGTGTCTATTTTTTGTTATTATAGTGTTTACCTTTATATCTCGTAGACACAGAATCCAACCAGATGAGAAAAGTGTAGGGTACTGACTC
This sequence comes from Tupaia belangeri chinensis, assembly GCF_000334495.1. NCBI lineage: Eukaryota > Metazoa > Chordata > Mammalia > Scandentia > Tupaiidae > Tupaia > Tupaia belangeri. Next base: position 420,909 of record NW_006159558.1, on the reverse strand, counting down.
TGAGTTGCTGTTAGAAAAGTCAGTCATCCTCCTTTGTGTTTGGCAAAGATTCAAAGACAGAGGATGGGTAATCTTTATGGTGGAAAAATGAGGGCAAGTTTCAGGTATAGACTGATCAGAGGCTGCAGGCCTGGGGAAGCTGGAGGTGGGCTAAGTAGGCATGAGCATCCTGAATGGTTGGCTAGGAGAGCATATTTGGTTGTCTCTCTATCTTTCTCTCTCTCTCTCTCTACATATATATATATGTATATACATATATATATGTATATGTGTTTGTGTGTATTTTACATTTAATCACTATCATCTTTTTTAAAAAATTTGTTTATTTATTTATTTACATTCATTCACTGTACATCATTACAGCATACAAAATGAGATTTTTCCAACCAGAATACACTGTATATTGGCTCAATCAAGCACATCAACATATGTGTTATTGTCAACAAATAATTTTCCATTTCTTATTTCCTGTATATTTTGCCTTTTCTTCTATCCTTGATTCCCTATCTCTCACCCTCTGCCATCTTCTACCCTCCTCCCACACTGTGTCTGGTATCTATTCTTGCTTTCTATGCCTCTCCCCACCACATTTTATTGTTTCCCTAAATATCTTAATTAATCTAAATATTTTCAGTAGCAAGCACAGCTGATCAATGCATATCTATGAACACAAGTTTGACTTTAGGCATAAATCTCAGTGAGTAGAATGAACATATTATAAAGTAACATCTAGCTGGGGCTATATAGCTTACTGCAGTCATCAAATAGGCATTTATAATGCTTTTTGTTAATTAAAAGAAAAACAGTTTTAGATTTTTTTTTTCTGAAACTTTTTTTAACTTAATTTACATTAATTCCCTAAGCATTGTCACAGCATACAAAATGTGATTTCCCATGCAGAATATACTGCACAGTGGCTGAATCATGCATGGTATCATAAAAAAAATGTCCATTTCTAGTTATATATATATGTGTGTGTGTGTATATATATATATATTACTCTTATTTCTGACCCTCTGTCCTTTCTTCTCACACTACCTCTGGTGTCTACAGTAGTCTTCCATTCTTTGTCCCCCCACATTGTATTGATCACAAAATTTCTTAAATAATCTAACTACTTTCAATAGCAAGTTCAACTGGTAATTTAAAGAAATCAGTTTTAACTTAAATAAATCCTAAGGAACTTTGCTTAAAACTTAAATCCAGGAAACAGGTTAGGATTCTGTTCAAATGGTAAGTACATGAACCTATCAACATCTCAAGATAGGACACAAATCCTTAAAACCAGACCACAAAGCCTACAAGAAAATCAGCAATGTTTAAGTCAAAAGTCGTAAAATTCTGTTTCACCAATTCAGTCTCATGTACTTTATCTTCTGTTGTGGTTCGATTTTCCCGATTAAATTCTGGGATATAATATTCAACTCCAGACTTTTTCCTATGATTAAATTGTCCATTTTCTTAGTTTTTGAACTCTTATTCTGTGTGACTGTATTTCATTTTCCTGATATAGCACTTCCCTGAGAACTTCTTGTAGATCTGGTCTGGTGCTGGTAAATTCTTTCAGGTTTTCTTTATCTGAGAATATTCTTGTCTTTTCTTCCCACATAAAGGATAATCTTGCCGGGTACAGTAATCTTGATTGAAATTGCTTCTCCCTTTAGACTTTGAATTTATTTTCCTATTAATTCTTTGCTTGCATTGTTTCCGATGAGAAGTCTGCTGTTATCCTGATGGGATATACTTTGTAGGTAACTTGTTTTTCTCTTGCCAATCTTAGTATCTTGTCTTTGTCTGTGGTTTTGGTCAATCTGGCTATAATGTGTCTTGGAGAGGATCTTTTTAGGTTGATTCTAGTTGGGGTCCTTTGTATTTCTTGGGACTGGATCTTTGAATGCCTCTCTAGGTTTGGAAAGTTTTCTTGCAGGATTTCATGGAATAGATTATTAATGCCCTTCTGAGTCTCTTCACCTTCTGGGATACCAATTATCCAGATGTTTCGATGTTTGATGGTTTCTAATATTTCTCGTACATTATTCTAATTTTTTTGAGCCATTTATTTCCTCTATCTTTGTGGTTGATTTTTCTAGGTCAGTCATTTTCTCTTCTATGTCTGAGATTCTATGTTCTGTATGATCTAATTGGCTTTTCATACTTTCTATACTTTCAAGGAAGATTTTGCCTTCTTGTATTATAGCCTTCATCTCTAACAGGTCCCTTTAATTATTTTTTAAAGTGTGTAATTCCTCTTTTAGATCTTGCAAGAATTTCCTCACCTCCTGGAACTCGCATCTTCTTTCTTCTTTCTTTTCTGCAGTTCATTGTCTCTCTTCCCTTTCTGTTAGCTTCGCCATTATGAATATTCTAAATTCTTTATCAGACATTTCCATGATTTCCATTGAACTGTCTGTGAATGAAAAAGAGTTATTCTTTTCCCTGGGAGAAGAGGTATTTTCTTGCTTTCCCATATTTCTTGTGGTCCTGTTGTGATTTCTTGTCATCTGATGGATGGTGGGTTTCTTCCTAATTTTTGAAGTTCAATCTGAGCGTTCAGATGCGTGCAGAAAGAGGTGATCTGGAGTCTCTTTGCCGTTCCATTGCAATCCCTTTGTGCAGCAGATTCAGTAGATACTGAGGAACATATTAACCATAATAGTATTTGGATGTTTGGCCAACGTTCTATTAGATCTGTCTAGAAACACAGTAAATGGAGATGATGAGCAGAGAGATGAGATAAGAAAAAGAAACAGACAGAGAGAAACAACCATGACAACAAGAAACAGAGAAAAAGAAGGAAAGAAACCCCTAAAAATACTATTATTATTTTGTAAAAAGCACAAAATAGAAAACTGTGGCGTGCTCATGTGCTGTGTGAAATCACTAGTTCTCAGGAGCCATGAGCAATCTTCGTCTGAAGACCTGCCTCTTGTCTCTCCTGCCTGGATTGGGGTGGGGGCGGTGGAGAGAGGATTATTAACAAGACAAAGGCAGAACTGAGAACAAGAGAATACCTTTAAAAAATTTTAAAAAGGCCGGAACCAGCAATTAGCGTAATGGCTATGTCACTGGACTCCCATGTAGTTGACCGCGGTTTGCGTCCCGGACCCGGTGGCTTAAAACTCATGCCGGGTGCGTGTGCATGCATGTCCAAGATCCCAAGAGGAGAATCGAGAAGGGATTGCGGCGTGACCATCCCCCCGGGGGGTGATTTCTCACTTTCTGTCTCTATGTCTCTCTCTGTCTGTCTGGCGAGCGCACGCGCCCTATAGCGAAAATCTCTCCAAAAAAAAATTTTTTTTAAAGGAAAAAATTACCAAAAATATGAGAAGACAGAAGCAGAGAGAGTTAGAGACAGAGATACAGAGTCAGAGATAGAGAGAAGGCTAGAGGAGCTCCCTATCACTCGGTTTGTGGGCTGAAGGCTCAATTATCAGTAGGAAATCTTCATCTCTCTTTTACCCTGAAATCACTAGTTCTCAGAAGCTGTGAGGAATCTTCGTCTCAATCACTATCATCTTTCAGCAAGGCTGACAGCAGCTGGCTTTTGGGGATGCTTATTTTAGATAATACGGTTCATTTCCTGGGAAAGTTGCAGCAGCTTACTGGTTCAATTTCTGCTTTCATATAAGGTTTAGTTCTTGTCCACTTGTATATTCTGACACCCAGTCTTTGCGTATTGTTTGCAAGCCCACAAGTCTTATGTCTGATCACGAGTGATTCCCTAGCCTCACTGCCATCACTTTCTCTCTTACTCACCTTGCCTAACGTATGACTGCGTCCCTTACCCCAGGCCTTTGCATTTTTCTGCCTTTTTCCTTATAAAATCCTCTTCATCAGAATAATTACATAGATCTTTTTTCACTTTTTCCTGATAGCTGCTCTGTTACTTTTGCAAGAAGGTTTTCTCTCCTCAGCCTACACATCAGAGCCAACTCAAATCAGTCTACCAATTTATATTTCCTCATGGAGATTGTTGTTACTGCACTTCAACTGTTCATTGGTTTATTGCTTTTCTCTCTTACTCGAATTGAAGCTGCAGAGAATCATGAATACTGCCTGTTTTGTTCACTGCTAGGCCCTTCCTTCTTGGGTTAAGCAAAATGTATGCCGTAATGGGTCATATATTATCAGTCGAGCACGGGTGAAAACCTGCGCTCCTTGGTTTAATACCTTTAGCCAATAGTCTCTTATCTACCATGTGAGTTGTGAAACTTCAGCCTATTTTTGTTTCTCTTCTTTTTCACTTCTAATTTACACGATTATAATTTGTTTTATTACCTGCATTGCCTATTTGCAGATGTAGAGTTTCATCTCACATTTATCCTTAACTTATATTAAGATCAGAAAAAAAAAATTCAACTAAATACTGTCAGTTAAAAAGCATTTGTGAATTTAGAAAAAAAAAAAAAAAAGAAAGGAAAATGTTGGCTTCATGTAGTACGGAGCTCACTTCTCCCAGCAAATCACTCTTAGCTTCAAGGGTGGTAACCACTGCTGTCTTCTAAAGTGCGTGTTTTTCATTTGTGCAGCTTTTGCATTGGCACTGTGTTAATCATAATAAATGGATGCTAATTCTTGTAAGGAGGAAACTGAAAATATCAGGAATTTATTTTTCGCTTTAGTCAGTTCTCAAGAAACTATCTTTCAGATAATAAATCAGGAATTCAATTTATTTTCATATTAGGTAATGGAAAATTCAGTGTTATGGTATCTATACAAGGAAAAGAGAGCTGGTAAATGACCATGGGTATGTCCAGGCTGGTAAGTGTGCAGCAATATTTTCACGTTTTATTTCAAATTCAATTAAGTACACACAAAACTAACAGTAAGGGAAGTTGAAAAATACAGTCTATTTGTTTAAACAAAGTAAGGAAGGAGGAGGAATATATTAGGAAAAAAGTTAAAGTCAACTAAATAGAAAGTATAAAAAGTGAAAATCAATTCAATAATCACAATTAGGTTTTAAAAAATAATCATATTGAGACCAGCAAATGGTGTAATGGCTGTGTCGCTGGACTCCCACGTAGTCGACCACAGTTCGAGTCCCAGACCCAGTGGCTTAAACTCATGCTGGGCAGTGTGCGTGCGTGCCCAAGATCCTGAGAGGAGAATAGAGGAGAAGGGATTGTGGTGTGGCCATCCCCCCAGGGAGTGATTTCTCTCTTTCTGTCTTTCTGTCTCTTTCTGTCTTTCATATGCCCTATAACAAAAATTCTCTCAAAAAAATTAATTGCATTAATTTTTGTGAAACTATAGTTTATCATTATTTTGTATCTGTAAGTTATTATTATAAATATCACCTGTAGTTTTGATAGATAAGAAATTGCAAGTGAAGTTTATTTTGCCCAAGTTTTTTTTTTTTTTTTTTCTCTTTTTTTTTTTTTTTTTGCAGAGGTTTTTGCTATAGGGTGCGTGCACTCACCAGACAGACAGCGAGACACAGAGAGATAGAAAGTGAGAAATCACCCCCCAGGGGAGATGGCCATGCCACAATCCCTTCTCCATTCTCCTCTCGGGATCCTGGGCATGCACGCACACGCACCCGGCGTGAGTTTAAGCCACTGGGTCCGAGATGCGAACCGCGGTCGGCTACGTGGGAGTCCAGCGACATAGCCATTACGCTAACTGCTGGTCCCTATTTTGCCCATGTTTTTTGAATGAACTGAGCAAAGCTTTGTTGGAAAAAAAATGATCATATTGAAATAATTTTAACCAGATGATCACTGTAATGATAAAAACATAAATAATTAGTGTCACAAAGGAAAAAAGGAGCTTTCACAACAAATTTTACATGTATTAAAAGTATGATACAGGGATATTACAAATCACTTTATGTCAATAAATTCAAAACCTTAGAAAAAAATTGACAGATTTCTCAAAACACCAAAGTTCATTTTATGTTGTATCTCACCTCTGTAGAGAAAATATGTAATTATATTTGATGTTGAAACAACTGGTTAGCCATCTGGAAAGAAAATTTGAACCATATCTAACATTTTACATAAAAATTTTTAAGGTTATGACTTTTAAACATAAAAAATAGAAGAAGATGGAAAACATGGTAGAAGAAATCATTCATAAATTCTTTTTAAAATTTCAGAATGGCGAATCTACCGACTGCCTTTCAAGAATGTTCCACATCCTTAAAACTATAATAGGAAATATTTAAAAATTTTAACTACATAAAAATGATTCCTTTGGTAAAAGTACTATAGGCAAAATAAAAGGCCACAGGAGAATAATATTTGCAAACAATGTAACAGGCAAAGAGATAATTTTCCTAATATAGATGGAGATCTTAACAATATATAATGAAAAAGCCTTTGGCACAGTTGAAAAAAAATAGCCAAATATATACTGAGACATTTCAGATAAAAAGAACTATAAACTGTACTTAGCAAATTACTCAAAATAAAATAAATGTGTTTAGTGGCAATGATTCAGAATTTTATAACATACTATGTGTGCAAGGGTGTAAAGAAGTGAAAACCATCAGAAAATGCTGGTCGGGATATAAATTTGTACAATCTACAAGGAGAAGAAAGTGGCAAATTTGACCAAAGTCCTCAATGCACTAAATCTTAATATCAATGTCTGGCAGTATTCTACCCCAAATACCTAATAATTATGGCAGAATGAAGGCTGAACAACAAGAATTAAGAGGAAGACATTGTTTACTAGGTAACAGCATATGAGGCATTTTGTTACTCTCATTCATACATATTTTAAATGTTGACGAACGTAAATTCAAAATTCTCGCGGGAAAACAAAGTGGGACTTTCGTAAGTCACTGACTTGATTGATCTGTTATTGTGTCAGCACGCATGCACCAAGAACAATCCCGGGCACATACTCATGGTTTGACAAATACATGTCAAATGAATAGACAGACAATTGGCACTCCTTAGTTGGCAACATATCTAAAGGAGTAATCCGAAATGTGAACAACCATTATCGACAAACCATATTCACTACTGTATCTTTAGCCATATATAATTATTGATAAGGTCTTATATTCTACAATAGGAGAACTTTTAGTAAACTTTCAACAGATTTCTAAACTATAGCATGCATGGTGAAATGTTTTAATGACACTGCAAAGTTTGCATCATACAATATTATCCCGATGGCACTAATGTATGACTGAAACCGCAAAAGTGCACAGGAAAATAAAGTGAGATACAGTCTGTGGAACTAAAGTCAGGATAATAGATAAATGGATGCCACACTTTAAATTTTTCTAACGTATAAACATCATTTTTGACATAATTACTAAGTAAGAAAACACCAGTAATTCAAATAGTCTGAGTAAATAAATGAGTTTTTCTTTTCATTTTCTTATAAAATGATAGTGCCGCATTATAATGTTCCTTCAAGTTTCAATTTTTCTATGCCTGTTGAAATTATTTTATGGCCACGTACTACATCTTAATGCTTCATTACATACCTCATAAATTTGTTCTTTCAGCTATGAGAGAAACTAAGTTTTAAAGTATTGATGGAACGGTCTAATGCCATCACCCCACTTTTAAACTGAGTCATGTGAGAATTCATGGTGGGAATAAATAAGGATATTAGGTTCTTTAAGTCACTACATCCTCACATGATTCCATTAGAAATCTGATTCACCCGATGACTTAGAAACGTCTGAAATGTTATGTACCTAATACTGTTTATAGTCACAAGGCATGAATCGGTGACTCTTATATAGAACTGATGTTAACACATCTGTTTCACTACATTTAAAAATGATGTAGCTGCTCTAGAAAATGGTACGAAAAATTTTCAAAAAATTTAAAAAAATAACGACCACAGGACTCAGCAATACCATGTATCTCGAAAAGAATTGAAAGCAGAATCTCATAGAGGTATTTGTACTTTCAAGTTCATTGAAGCATTAATCACAATATTTAAGAAATAAAAATAATCCTTATGTCCATTGACAGATGAATGGATAGAAAATGTTACACATGCATGCAATGAATTTTTACTTAGCCTGCAATAAAAGGAAACCTTATCACTGACAACAACATAGATAAACCCGTAAGGCATTTTGCTAAGTGAGATAAGGCAGTCGCAAATGGATGGATATTGCCTGCTTCTACTTATGGAGGTATCTGCAATAATCAAACTTATAGAAGTAGAAAATAAAATGGTGGTTATTGAGGGCCTGGAAAGGAAGGGTATTTGGGTGTTGTTTGGTAGGGGTGAACTTCAATTATACAGGCTGAACAAATTCTAGAATCTCCTATACTACATATTACCTGTAGGTCACAATCTGATATTGTGCACTTCAAATTCTGTAAATGTAAATTCTTAAAATGGTAGATTCCCAGTTAAGGATTAAAACATAAAAAAAGCAAAGGTACACAAGGAAGAATTTTTAAAATTTAATTTAATTAAAAAATTTATTTATTATAATCTTGCCTATATTACATTGAATCATATATAATTTTACAGTGTATTACATTTATTTTTCCAAAAGGAATACCATTCATAGCAGTCAATAAAAAGACATTAAAGAGCTTTTCATTATTTCTCCAGATTATTATTATTATTCTAATTATTTTTTTAAACATTCAATCACTGTTTGTCATTTTGCTTGTAAAAAGACAATACCCAACATGAAATACTTCACAGACCAGTCCAGTTGAGAATACTATACACGTCATCATCAACAGGTAATAAACTATATCTGTGTCCTACTAATGTCATGCCTCTCTATTTCTTCTTTTGCTAGCCTTCTCCATACTCTTCTCTTCTCTTCTGCTCCATTTCACACTGTCTTATCATTGCTAATTATTTTCACTGCTTTTATGCCCTCTAATATTTTGATCTCTACCATAATGTGCAGATAATAGGTATATATTAAGTGAATACATAAAACATCTTTCTTTCATATCCTGGCTTATATCACTCAGCAATAATAGATCCTCCATGTCCGACCACTTTCTATCAAATGTCAGGGTATTGTTTTTTTAATGGCTAAGGAGTATTCCATAGAGCATATGTGCCATACTTTTTCAATCCATTCCTCAGTTTGTGGACATTTGGGTTGGTTTCATGTCTTAGCGATCGTCAATAAAGCTGCAATAAACATTGATATGCAAGTGATTTTTCCTACTGAGCATTCTCCTGTCCTTTGGGTAGATATCCAGAAGTGGGCCTGCTGGATCAAAGGATAGTTCTATTTGTAGATCTTTGAGGAATCTCCATATTGTTCTCCACAGTCGCTAAACCAGTTTACATTCCCACCAACAATGTAGGAGAGTTCCCTTTTCACTACATCCCCGCCAATGCTGATGACTTTTTATATTTTTAATCTTTGGTATTTTGACAAGGGTTAGGTGTTATCTCATTGTGGTTTTACTCTGTTGGTATCTCATTGTGGTTTTTATCTGCATTTCCCTTATGATGAGGGATGTCGAGCATTTCCTCATATGCTTTTTGGCTGTTCGTATGTCTTCCTTAGAGAGATTTTTGTTCAGCTCACTTTCCCATCTTTTAATCGGGTTAATCATTTTTTTTCGCATAAGGCACTTGAGTTCCCTATGTATTCTGGTTATCAGTCCCTTGTCTGAGGTATATTTTACAAAAATATTCTCCCATGCGGAGGGTTGTCAATTCACACTTGTTACTGTATCCTTTGCTGTGCAGACACTTCTTAGTCTGATATAGTCCCACTTGTCTATTTTAGGGATTATTGCCTGTGCTTTGGGAGTCTTATTTAAGAAGTCTTTGCCTACTCCACTGTCTCCCAGAGTTTCCCCAGTATTTTCCACCAGTAGTTTTATAGTTTGAGGTCTTAGGTTCAGATCTTTGATCCATTTTGAGTTGACTGTTGTTAATGGTGAAAGATGGGGGTTCAGTTTCATCTTTCTGCAGGTGGATACCCAGTTTTTCCAGCACCATTTACTAAAGAGGTTTTCCTTTTCCCACTGGGTTGACTGGTATCCATTGTCAATAATCTGTTGGCTGTAAGCTTTGGGGTTTATTTCTGGCATCTCTATTCTATTCTATTGGTCCACATGTGTTTTTGTGCCAATACCATGCTGTTTTGATGATCATAGCTTTGTAGTATATCTTGGGATCAGGGAGAGATATGCCTCCCACTCTACTTTTCTTGTGCAGGATTGCTTTGTAATTCCGAGGTCTTTTAGGACTCTAGACAAATTCTATGATTGTCTTTTCTAGATCTGTGGAGAATGTCTCTGGTATTTTGGTTGGAATTGCATTAAATATGTATATTAATTTGGGTAGAATTGCCATTTTGATTATGTTAATTCTTCCATTCCAGGAACATGAGCTGTCCTTCCACTTTTTTATGTCACTTTCAATATCTTTTTTAAAAGATTTTTATAGTTTTCTTTATAAAGGTCTTTGACTTCCTTAGTTAGGTTTATCCCTAGGTATCTTATACATTTTGCGGCTACAGTGAAAGGGATTCCTTTCTTCAGCTCTACTTTGTTCAACTTGTTGTTCATATATAGAAATGCTGTAGATTTTTTGATGTTGATTTTGTATCCTGCCACTTTACTGTATTCACGTATTACTTCGAGAAGTTTTTGCATGAAGACCTTTGGGTCTTCTAAGTATATCCTATCATGTCATCTGTGAATAAAGATATTTTCAACTCTTCTTTGCCTATTTTAATGTCTTTTATATTGTCCTTTTTTCTGATTGCATTAGCTAAGACTTGCAGCACTATATTAAAAAGCAGTGGAGAAAGTGGGCAGCCTTGTCTAGTACCAGTTTTTAGTTGAAAAACTTTTAGCTTTTTCACATTCAGTATAATGTTAGCTGTAGGTTTTTCATAGATGGCTTTTATTGTGTTGAGAAATGACCCTTCTATACCAATCTTACTGAGGGTCTTAATCATGAAAGGATGTATTTTATCAAATGCTTTCTTTGCATCAGTTGAAATGATCATATGTTTTTTAATCTTTCTTTCTGTTAATATTACATTTATGGTCTTGCGTATGTTGAACCACCCTTGCATCCCTGGGATAAAGCCTACCTGTTCGTGATGAATAATCTATGTTATATGTTGTTGGATATGATTTGCAAGTACCTTGTCGGGTATTTTTGCATCTATATTCATCAACAATACTGTTCTATAGTTTTCCTTTTTTGTCATGTCCTTATCTGTTTTGGGAATGAGGATAATGGAGGCTTCATGAAATGAATTTGGATGATTTCCTTCCCTTTGAATTTTTAGAAATAATTTGTGTAGGATAGGCATTAACTCTTCCTTAAAGGTTTTGTAGAATTCAGAAGTGAAGCCATCTGGACCTGGGCTTTTCTTTGTTGGGAGGTCATGGGTCTATTCAGATTTTCTATGTCCTCCTGATTCAATCTTGGTGGATTATATGCATCAAGGAATTTGTCTATCTCCTCCAAGTTATCTTGCTTGTTGGCATATAGTTACTCTTAGTATCCTCTAATGATATTTTGTATTTCTATTATGTCTGTTGTAATGTTGCCTGCTTCATCACGTATTTGATTTATCTGGTTTCTTTATTTCTTATCAGTTTAGCCAATGGTGTGTCCATCTTGTTAATCTTTTCAAATATCCAGCTTATGATATGATCTTTATTATTTCTTTTTGCCTGGCATTTTTAGTTTTTTTTTTTTGTTGTTGTTGTTGTTGTGGTTTTTCCAGTTCCCTGATGCATGATGTTAGGTAATCTATTTGCCACCTTTTTCTATCTTTTTCTTATGCACACTAATTGCTATGAATTTCTCTCTTATGACTGTTTTTGCCGTGTCCTATAGATTATGGAAACTTGTGTACTCATTGTCATTTGTTTTCATAAATTTTTTGATTTCAGACTTAATTTCTTCAGTAGTTAAGTCATTCAGAAGTAGGTTGTTCAGTTTCCATGTGTTCATGTATTTTCAAGGGTGTTTCTTGAAATTAATCTTAAGTTCAATTCCATTATGTTCAAGAAGATGCTGGGTATAGTTTCTATGAATTTGAATCTGTGAAGGCTTGATTTGTGTCCTGAAACATGGTCAATCTTTGAAAAGGTTCCATGCTTGGGTGAGAAAAATGTATATTTTGTGGACTTAAGGCGGAAAGCTCTACAGATATCTATCAAGCCCATTCTATTTATAGTACAGTTTAGGTCCTGTATCTTTCTATTTATTTTTTGCCTAGAAGATCTGTCTAAAGGAAATAATGGGGTGTTGAGATTCCCAACAATTATTTCTCCCTATCTCTCTTTTTAGCTCCAGCAGTCTTTACTTCACATGTTTAGGTGCTCCTGAGTTGGGTGCATAGATATTTATAAGCATTATGTCTTCTTGCTGGATTACCCCATGTACTATTATATAGTGCCCTTCTTTATCTTTTCTTACAGTCTTTTACTTGAAGCTATTTTGTCTGAAATCAATATTGCAACTCCAGCCCTTTTTCATTTCCATTAGCATGGAATATCTATTTCCAGCCCTTCACTTTTAGTCTATTTATGTCTTTATCCATAAGGTAACTTTCTTGTAGGCAACAGATAGAGGGTTTATGTTTTTTTTATCCATTCGACTAGTCTGTGACTCTTAATTAGAAAATTTAATTCATTGACATACAATGTTATTATTGATATTTCTGGCCTTGTTTTTATCATTAAGTGAGTCATTTTCTTGGTTGCTTTTGTTCTCTGTCCATCTGACTTTTTAGTTTTCCTGGTACAGCATTCCCTTCAGAACTTCTTGAAGAGCTGATCTGGAGCTGGTAAATTCCTTCATATTTTGTTTATCCAAGAATGTTTTTGTCTTTTTTTCCCATATGAAATATAATCTTGCTGGGTGTAGTATTCTTGGTTGAAATTGTTTTTCATTCAACACTTTGACTATATTTTCCCATTCTTTTCTTGCCTGCATTGTTTCTGTCAAGAGGTTCAATGTTAGCCTGATAGGGTGACCTTTGTAAGTAACTTGATGTTTCCCTCTTGTCAGCTTTAGTATTTTGTCTTTTTTGTTGTTTTTGCCAATCTGACTACCATGTACCTTAGAGAGGATCTTCCTGGGTTGATTCTACTCTGAGTCCTACATATTTCTTGGATCTTGATATTTGAATGCCTTTCTAGGTTTGGAAAGTTTTCTCCCAGGATTTCATTGTCAATGCCCTTATTAATATTTTCCTCTGGGATAAGACTTATCTGGATGTTGGGGTGCTTGATGGTATCCAGTATTCCTCATATATAATCTTAATTTTTCTTCTTTGTTTTCTCAATCTTCCTGATACTTTTTTCTAGGTCAGATGTTTTGTCTTCTACATTTGAGATTCAACCTTCTGCCTGATCTAATCTACGTTTAATACTTTCAAGGGAAACTTGTACTTTTATTATTTTGTTTTTGCTGTTATTGTTGTTTGGAGAAGTTTTGGCTATAGGGTGTGTGCACTTGCCAGAAAGACAGAGAGAGACAGAAAGTGAGAAATCACTCCCTGGGGGGATGGCCACACAGCTATCTCTTCTTCTCCATTCTCCTCTTGGGGTCTGGGGCATGCATGCACACATGCCTGGCATGAGTTTATGCCACCGGATCCAGAACTCAAACCATGGTCGATGACATGGAAGTCCAGCAACATAGCCATTATGTCAACTGCTGGTCCCCATTTGGTTCTTTTTTAAGGTGTCTATTTCTTCTTTCAAATCATGAAAAGACTTTCTCATCTCCTGGAGCTCATTGTTTCTTTTCTCTTCCATCACAGTTAATTTGACCCCTACAAATATTCTGAATTCCTTGTCTGACATGTCCACGATGTCCATTGTATTGACAGTGGGTGATGTGGGCTTGACAATTTCCCTTGGGGGAGAGGCGTTTCGTTGGTTGCTCATATTTCTTGAACCTCTATGATTGTTCCTAGTCATCTGGTAACCTATACATTCCTTCCAAATTATTCAAGGTATCTCTGAGTGTTAAAAGGTGTGCAGGATTAGAAAATTGGTGATCTCTCTTCTAGTCTGCCTACCTGTTGCTCACCAATACCACGCACTGTTGTCACTGGTCCTGGATGACCCAACGTCTTCCCTGTTTTTAAGGAGTGGTGAGCCTCCAACTGACCTAAGAAGCTTCACCTCAGGAGAAAAGAAAAAATTGCGTGCTATTCAGAACACTAAAATTCTGAGAGTCCAAAGGCAAGTGGAGAAGTAGTGGAGGATGAGCAACGGGCCCCCATTAGGGCCTGCAGCCACAGGCAGCCTATTGTCTGGCACTGCCACTGGCTTGAACTGGTCTCCAGATCTACAAGGAAGCATTTGGAGATGATGGTATGTATACTACCATGATGGTAGTGATGGTTTGATGGCTGTACGTGCCTATCCAAACTCATCAAATTGCATGCATTAGATGTATGCATTTCTTGTATACCAATTATATTTGAATAAATCTCTAAACAAAAAATACATAATTAAAAATTGTTTCTCAAATATATTTTGTCACTGTACCATGTACAAATGTATGCCTACAGTGGTATAACAAATTACCCCAATAATATTTGATACCTTGCTATTTGTTTTTACTTATCCACACAAAGACGTGTCGTGTGTGACTTCTGCATGTGAATGTGGGAGTCTGTCTGCTTGGGATCAAAGCCTGGAGCCATGGAGGTTAATATGCCACTTCCTTTGTGTCGGGGGCCTCTTATTTTAAATGGTCTTGAGAACAGTAGATATCTCCTTGGATTTCATAATATTTAGAACTGTAAATGATACATGCAAAGACAATCAAGTGCAAAGATCCAGAGCAATGTTTAAGCATGGTAGTATATGCACTGTTATCATTCATGCTGAATCCAGTCTTTTTGCCTAATTATTCTTTCAAGTTCATTCTTCCACTGTATTGAAGAAACAAAATTCTGCTGCAAATCTTGATGCTAAATAAATACAGTTTTGCTTCACATGATGACATGTGAAGTTTACATATGAACTCATAGTCTAAACTTCGAAATAATAATACCCCAATCCTTGTCTGGAAATTAGCATGAGAATGTCCCCTTTTGTTTTTTGACATAATCTCTAGAGATTTGGTCCTGGGAACCTAAAATATCAAGCACTGAACACCCTTTTCCATGAGCTTATGAACTATAAATCCTTTCCCATTGTAAATGATACTGGCACACCCATTCTGTTTGTTATGAGATTTATTTCCTCATACTTGGCAATTATGAATAACCTTTGAAGGAAAAGAAAAACACTTACAGGTTGGCAAGTCATGTGTACTGTTTTAGAAATTTCTTCTGAGTTAAAAGAACGAGTAAATATCACTTACACCTACCGATTTGTTTTTGGATTCCTTAATTCACTCAGTATTTAGATACTTAATTCACATAATCCACTAAGCCTCAACCATTATTTTTGTGCCTTACCTACAAGTCATTTGTATTGTTCAAATTGATCAAATCACTTTTTTTTATTATCATCATAATCTTCTTCATATTACATTGGATTACATATAACTTTACAGTGTATTACATTGTTTCTTCAAAAGGGAATGCCATGTCAAATCACTTTTTAAAAAAGTGAAATCATCCTCTCGGTGTGGTTCAAACTAATAGTGATGCTTTAGGTCACTGGATATTGAAAAAAATGCAAGTCAGAAAAAGAATACCATGACAGAAAGGCAGTGCTGGTTTACCAGGGGGGTGGGGGGAGGCTGGAAAGCATTAGGCTGATCTGAAAGGACATTAAGGAGAAAGATACTCCTTTGTTAGTTTAAAATACATTCGATGTTTTATAATCCAAATGGGTATATGGCAGAAAAGTTTTTCAAGTTCAACATAGAGTGGAAAAGACAAATTTAATAGACAAGGTGAAGAAAACCATCTGATATGTCAGAAACACAAATAGTTTTAGAAAATTGACAGAGTAACAAAATAAAGACCCATAATAGAAGTGTATCTATCAAATATACGATAGAGAGAGCAATCTATTCCACTGAATTTCCAATTTTATTCTTTATCAGGCTTATCCTCAGGCTTACTCGGTACAATACAGTATCTCTCATGTGTTCCTGTACAGCTCATAGTCAAGAATACAAAGAGGTAAGTCAGAAGCTGTAAAAACCTGCTATATTGGTACAAAGGGAGCCATTTCAGTTATTTCAACTCCAAATATAGAGAACAAAAAATTCCTAAATCCTGATGGAAACAGATATTTAGGTGACTGAGACTGTCAATTTCAAGCCATTAGACAGAAGGCAGTTTACTTCTGTACTGGTTCCTTGTCAGTGTTAAAACACCTCAAAACCTAGTATATAGTCTTTCACCCAACATACCTGTGATATGATTTAAGACATTCGAAGACAAAAAAATGATCTGTTGACTAAAGTACATGACCATATACACAGGCAAATTTATCTTAGTTCAGTATCGTGTAATAAGATGAATACATATACACATGTCACACATTTGTATCTTTGTCTTTCAGTATAAAAGATGAACTGATTGTTTTTTTTTAATAATTTTAAGTATATATAATCAGAGGACCAGCAGATGGCATAAAGGTGATGTCACTGGACTCCCATGTAGTCAACTGTAGTTCGAATCCCAGGCCTGGTGGTTTAAAACTTACGCCTGGAGCATGTATGTGCATGCACGTGCATGCCCAAAATCCTGAGAGGAGAATGGAGGAGAAGGGATTGTGACATGACCATACCTCCCTGCCCCCCGGGGGGGGTGATTTCTTGCATTCTGTTGGTCTGTCTTTCTAGTAAGGAAAGTGCACACACCCTATAGCAAAAATTTTCACCCCCCCTAAAAAAAGTATATATAATCAATGTGGAAGAACTAGCATTGTAGAAAGCTTTCTAATGCTAAATACATATACAATACATGAGAAAACAAATATCTTAACCAAAATGCCATATTAATTTATAAATTTGCTTGCCACTTGCTCCTTTTTCTAGAAATTTTATCACAAAGTTATCTCCAAGTCATTGAAATGTATGGTAAACATACATTTAGTTACTCAGTTCTTTTTTGGTAGTCTTTCTCCCTACATAAAACAGTGTAGAATTCTGTTACCATCTGATTATTTCCAGATCCATATGTCCAACTAAGAATGCTATTACTGTTAAGAGAGGGAGGGAGGGAGGAACGGAGGGAGAGAGAGAGAGAGAAAGGTAATAGCTAGGCAGATAGATCAATGGATGACTAGATGAATGGATGGATGGATAGGTGGTAGATAGATTAGATAGATATCCATATATCTATCTACCTACTTATTATCTATAGTAGGTAGATAGATATATGGATAGATAAATGGGTGGTTGATGATTTGAAGCTAATATGTTTAAAACTTAACTGAACATCTTTGCTCACCATGTACTCCCCTTGGTTTCTATCATGGGCAAGTGGCCCCTCACTCTGCCCTGTCCTGGCACTCAGCCAGTCTTTGCCTTCTTGCTTCTCTCTCTGGGTTAATGTCCCTCATTCAGTCTTCCTGGTTTCACCTCCTGAAGAGCTGTCAATTTTGCCTCTTCCCTCAGTCTCTGATGTTTCTGTGTTTTAAGGGTTGATTGTTTCTCACCTGCTTTACTTCTCCTAGATTTCTCAGCTTGAAAGCTATTCATAGATCTGTGTTATCTCCAAAGTAATAGTGACATTAAGACCAGGCACAAGCATAGCAGTAACACAATGCTTTGCAATGCTGAAGCTGCCTGGGAAGGCCCTGGGTTCACATCCTGAGTTCTCCTTCTGCATGTCAGGTGTGAGCCCGGCTGGCTGAGGCTGGGAGAGGATTGTAGTATGAGGATTCTGTTAGAAGTCTCTCTCTCTCTCTCAGGGAATAAATGAATGGATAACCTTTAAAGCATTACTGAACAATTACAATGTGCTATGCACCATTTTAATTATTTTATTTATTTCATTAGTTCTTAGAAAAAATCTTAGAAAAATATTATGGCTATAGTCATTTATAACTGAAGAAATTGAGACACAGAAAATTTTAGTAATAATATTAGATCACATAATTAGGAGGGTGTAGACAAAATTAAGATTGTCTAATAATACTTAGGTATTACTCCTGGCCAAGAATTTATGTCTAGTTTTTATATCAGATCTTTCTTTTCTACTTCCCCTAGGAATAGTCTGTTAAATCACACAATGGATCTGTGAACTAGGCAGCCAAGTCCACCATGAACCAGTAAACTTGAGTTTTAATTTATATATATATATATATATATATATAAACACCACCCACACTTCTCAGTACATTGGACCAGGCACCTTTGAAGAAAGTGTTGGCTCCTTCATCTTTTGTCATCTTCCTCCAGCAGTCTGGTGTCCCAGTGTACACAGTATTAGCTCCTTTCCCACCAGACTGCATCATCATCATCCTATCGCGAATAGTGTTGAAGGGGTAGGACACCAGCCCTATGACCACTGTCACTCTGGGAAAGCATCCAGCTCACAAAAATGTACCCATTCTTGGGACCAGCTGTTGGCCTAATGGCTATGTTGCTGGATTCCCATGTTTTCAACTGCAGTTCAAGTCCCAAACCCAGTGTCTTAAACTCACATGGGGCATGTGTGCGTGCATGCCCAAGATCTCAAGAGGAGAATGGAGGAGAAGGGATTGCAGTGCTGCCATCCCCCCTGGAGGATGATTTCTCACTTTCTGTCTCTCTGTCTCTCTGTCTTTCTGGCGAGCACATGAGCCCTATAGCAAAATCCTCTCTCTCTCAAAAAAAGGTGCACATTCTTGGGGTCAGGCAGCATCCCCTTGGTGGTATCCAATGTAGGCAGCTCTGTAGATAATGATGCCCTGCCACAGAGATGCTGAAACCCTGATAGAGACCCTTCTGACCATCAGACTTGAAGATCTTGGTGAGACAGTCTCCCAAACCACTGAACTCACACTGGGAGGCAACCTTGCCCACATCTGCAACAACCTGGTCCTAGCAAAGTCCGGTGGGTAGACAACGCAGAAGGAGGTGGCCCAAGCTGCCCCACCAGAAGCCAGTTTACAAACAAAGTTGTGTCAGAACTGCTTATGCCAATCCAGGCCCCCAGGAAGATCTGCTTGTAATTGTCCTTGAAGGTGAAGTTGAGAGCTTGGGTAGGGAAGTAACAGATCGCTTTAGCTAGACTACCCCTCCAGAAGGAGAGGAAGCCCTGCTTCTTGGGGATTCTTATCACACAATCAATGATCCCTTTGTACTGCTTCTCAGCACTGATCTGTTCTGGCATGCTAGACTTGCAGCAGCAGTTCAACCCTCTCGGTGGGGAGGACCGCGGTCTTGGAGACAGCCGGTGATGCCATCTGGCAGAAAGTCCTTTAGGAAGTTCAAAGCGTGATCACTCATGATGACAGCCGGGCGCACGCAGCCTGCCAGCAGCTGTGCTCTCACTCTTGCTCTCGTCCACGCCCTAGTGAGGCACAGCCAATCCTATCTCCATCCCTGCGTGACAGAAAAGGACCCATACTGACCTTTTTTTTTTAATAAGGCTTCTGCTCTCACCAGACAGACAGACAGACAGACAGAAAGCGAGAAATCACCCCCCAGTAGGGACGGCCACTTGGCAATCCCTTCTCCTCCGTTCTCCTCTCTGGATCTTGGGCACACATGCACACGCGCCCAGCGTGAGTTTTAAGCCACTGGGTCTGGGACGCCAACCGTGGTTGATTACATGCGAGTCCAGAGACATAACCATTACGCTGGTCCCCATACTGACCATCTTAATTGGCCTTGAAAGATACATGGGTCAACCCTCAGTTATTAGGTACTTTGTACCCCAAAGTCGTAAAGGCAGAAAAAAGTTTTTGGGAAAAAAACACTAAATCAATCTACATTAATTATCTACATTGAATATTATCTATTGAATTGTCTATATTCAATTACATTGAAATAAGATTAATTTAATTCCATGTTCTTCAATACTTATGTACTTAACATATTCTCTCAATGTATTTATATTTTCTTTTATGCTCTCCTCCTTATTCTAATTGTGGTGAAATGCAAATAAATGTCATTACTAAAAGTGTTTAGACATTTAGTTCAAAAGACTGATATAAGACAGTGTTTTTATTACACATGTTTTTTATACCTGGATAATATTATACTACAGCACAGGTAAAAAAAAAAAAATAGAACTTAAAAATTACCATGCAAATCTTCACAAAGCTGTATGTGTTAGCTATTTTATAACCTGTATACTAAGGCAGCACATTCCTTCTTTTTTTTTTTTTTTTCATAATACATATGTGAAAAAAGACAATTTACTTTAGAGAAATGTGTCCCAAGTCACAAAAGAATCACTCACTATTTTTATTTGGAAATGACCTTTAAGTCGCCAGTGTTTGTGGTGCTATGATGATCAAATGAACAGAAAATGCATTTATTCTGAGAACAAGTCTCATTAAGATCATCAGCCACATTTGACAAACCGGCTCTATTTGCCGCAAATTGGCTTTTAAGATCAGGAAGAAAGTGTTTATATTTCATGTTTAATTACTTAGACTCCAAAAGGTAACAAAATTAGTTAAAGTTTTTGTTTTGTTGCTTCTTTTTTAAGTAACTTTTCTTCTTTTATGTCTGTATCTCAGTTCCATACAATACATATAGCAGGTACTTAATGGTTGCTGAATAAGTATGTGAAATTAATGATCATTTCTCTTTGTTTCTTCCTTTACATTCTTGCTCAAAATTTTCCAAATCATCTAAAAATCACAGTAGGCATCTCATAAATCTATGATTAAAAATGACAAGCTTAGGAGGCATCTCCATCTCTGCCTCTGATGCCCCTTCTTGGTTCAGCTTCATGGCTGTGAAATCCCCCCAGCCAAGGTCCCTCCTTCTGCACTCCAGTGCTAGTCAGGTAGGAAAAGTCTCTCCTTCTTGTTCTTTCCTGTACCTTGTAACTTAGAACGCACCATACAGTTTTCCATTTTTAACCCAAGTTTATTTTCTGGGCTGTGATTTCTGTGTTTTTTTTTTTTTTTTTTTGGGGGGGGGGGAAAGATCTTGCTATAGGGTGCATGTGCTCACCAGACAGACAGAGAGAGATAGAGAGACAGAAAGCAAGAAATCACCTCCCAAGGTGGATGGCCATGCAGCAATCCCTTCTCCTCCATTCTCCTCTTGGGATTTTGGGCATGCATGCATATGCTCCCAGTGTGAGTTTTAAGCCACCAGGTTCGGGACACAAACTGCAGTCAACTACGTGGGATTCCAGCAACATAGCCATTACACTAACTGCTGGTCCCATAATTTCTTTTTTTTTCCCTCCTTTTTTTTTTTTTCTAGTTCTTTCCTTCATTTTTCTTTTTTTTCTTCCTATTTCTGTTTCCTACTTTCCTTTTCTCTTACCTTACTGTTGTATTTTACTGCTGTCTTTACCCACTGCCTAAAGAAGTATAGGTACACAGTAGCTAAACATCTGAACATTGTGAGTTTTAGAGAATTCTTTGCCAATTACTGTAGTGGTTGTAAAAAAGAACAAAACTCCCTTTCATAAATCCGATTTCAAAACTCCTCCTATGATTCCCACACTGGAGGACACAGTAGAAGGGAGAAAATAGCACCAAATTATTACACAGTAAGGGAAACCATGAGCTCACAGTTACAGAATACTTTTCCAACAAATTAGCCAAAAGTGAATACATTACCAAATGACTAAAAATCAGAGAAGAGCCTCAAGGACGAGAGAATCAACTGATACATTTCCTGCAAAGGAACACTGTAACTCATCTCCAAGTAGGAAAAATTAGAGGATATTACTGAAATGTAAGAAAAAGGATTTAGAATATTTATGGTAACAAAACTATTTAAGATGCAAGAGAAAAGAGATATTGAGCTCCAAGAGAGGAGAAAGTTCTTCCACAATATGAAAGAAGAATTGGACACCATAAAAAAGAATCAAATGGAACTGTTAGATATGAAGGCTGTAATACAGGAAATCAAAACCTCCTCAAAATTATTAAGAGCAGGTTAAACCATGCAGAAGATCAAATTTCAGAAGTAGAAGACAAAACCTCTAAGCAAATATTATAAAAAATATTGAGAAAACAACCAAGAAAACTAAGGATAATATATGAGAAATACTAGAAACCATGAAATGCCCATTCAAATAATTAGTATCCCAGAAAGTGAAGAATCTAATAAAGACATTGATAATCTATTCCGTGAAATCCTGGAAGAAAACTTTCCAAGTCTAGAGAGGCACTCAAACATTCAGACCCAAGAAATACAAAGAACCCCAAATAGAATGAATCCAAGAAGTTCCCTCCATGGCACATCATCGCTAGATTGGCCAAAATCACAGAAAAAGACAAGATACTAAGATTGGCACGAAAGAAATGTCAAGTCATATACAAAGTCTATCCTATCAGGCTAATCCCAGATCTCTCATCGGATACAAAGAAAGCAAGGAAAGAATGGGGAAATATATTCAAAGTGTTAAATGAAAAACAATTTCAACCAAGAATACTATACCCAGCAAAGTTATCCTTCATATGGGAAAAAAAGATAAAATATTCTTGGATAAACAAAACCTGAAAGAATTTATCAACTCCAGACCAGCTCTTCAAGAAATTCTTAAAGGAGTACTATACCAAGAAAACTAAAGACAGACAGACAGCAAAAAAGTGAACAAAAAACAACCAAGACTATAGCCAACTTAATGATAATGACAAGTCTGGAAATATCAATAACATTGAATGCTAATGTTTTAAATTCTCTGATCAAAAAACACAGACTGGCTGAATGGATTAAAAATCAGAAACCCCACATCTGCTGTCTACAGGAAACTCATCTCATAGATAAAGCCTGTGTAGCCTAATCACACAAACATGTATTAACTTGCATAATATTTTCTTTGTATTACAAAACTTTCTAAGATGTGCTTTGTCAGAATTCTTTAAAGGTGTGGTAGTCATAAAACCTCATGTACATCTAATATACAATTAAATTTAAAAATATATATACATATCTTTTGAGGTTTTAACACACACCAAGAAGTATACTAGCTGTTACCAGCTTTTCAGGCTCTGATAATTTAAGATACAAATTAAGATCTGAGAAAGATGCACACTGAAAGAAAACCCTCAAAGTCCCACTGGATCTTGGACATAAAGTGTGATGATTTGAAAGGGGAATTGTATGAAAAGTGTTCCTCCTGCCCCTGCTCTAGCATGGGGCACTTTCTCCTGAGCTCATGTGGTTCTTTCATTGGGAAATAATTAGTCTAAGTCTCTCCCCCTGCTCGTTTGTTCACTTTATCCTTGTCTACATTGAATTATTCATCTGATTGCAAGCTAGAGAAAGGAGAGAGAGAGACTGAGTGAACTTGACTCATCTGCTTTGCCCATCTTCTCTTTAAGTTAAAAACTTGCACTTGGGGGCCAGTAGGTAGCATGGCGGTAAGGCTCTGGACTTCCATGTGGCTGACCACAGTTCAAGTCCTGGACCCAGTAGCTTGAAACTCACACTGGGCATGTGTGAGTGCATCCCCAAAATTCTGAGAGTAGAACAGAGGAGAAGGGATTGTGGCATGGCCTTTATGGCCATCCTCCTTCCTGGGGGTGCTTAATTGTTTTCTGTCTCTCTGGTGAATATGCATACCCTGTAACAAAAATCTCTCAAAAAAATAAAAAAGAAAGAAAGAAAGAAAGAAAGAAAAAGAAAAGAAAAACAAAAGCAAAAAAAAAGCAAAAAAAAAAAAAAAACAACCCCCAAAAAACAAACAAACAAAAAACCAAAACCAAAACCAAAAAAAACAAAAACAAAAACAAAAAACGCACACCTGGGAGTCAGGAGCGAGAGCAAGCTGTTAGTAGTTATTCTCACTGGAAGAAGCCTGGCGCTGAAGGACTGTGCTCAGGACAAAGTCATAACATATCCTTCAGTATGCCACTTTTGTATCATTTTATCATATTTTTTATAAACTTGGGAAGGGCAGAAAACAGCTATTTTTTGGCTCCCCTCAGAATTTCCCAAACAACTTCAGTATCTTTCTGATTACTATCTGTCAAGTGAATTACAAAAATAAAATATGTTCTTTCTAAGAATTTAAAGAACTTAGTCAAGAATTGCTCAATAATGAATCAAAGAAGAAAGGAAATGGAGGGAATAGGTAGAACTAACTGACTCAGATGAATATAGTTAGATAATATTTATTGTGGGAATAAACAAGTGGGGGAAGCATTATTTATTATGGAAAACATTACTGAGAAGTTACTTTGAAAATTTTACTCTAGTAAAGAAAACATTTTTAAGTGCAAAATTTTAAGGCATTACAGTTTACAAACAAAATATGAACTTTCTGAGATAAAAATTTGGAATATGATGAAGACACACTCGATAGAATAAGACAATGATTCAAGGATAGCACAATAAAATTGGAGGGTTTAATATTGTTCACAGGGGAAAATAAAACTTTACAAATTAGAATCTTTAGATAAATGGCAATAGCAGCCACAATGGAGACATATTTGAAAATATCACAGAATAACCAGGAAAAGCAAAAACATAAAGATGAATTTGAAGAAGTTATTCTTATACATAAAGACAGTGAAGATACAACATGCCTGTGACTGATGTATGTGACAACACAGAGCAGGAAAAACGAAACAAACATTCAAAATAAATACAATAACACTATATAATGAAAGAAAACTAAATAAGTAGATTCAAAACACTCACTTTAATTCAGAGACTTGGAAAATATTTTATAAACATCAAAAAGTTCAATAGTTTCTGATAAACCCACTTATCTTCAAATTAAAAAAAGGAAGCCTGTAAAGACCTAGGAAAAAGAAACAGGAGGTCATTCAAAAAGGAAGAGGAGAAGATTTTAAGTTTCTTAAGCATCTTTTGATGACAAATAACAAAAGAGAAACCTCTACGATGTGTAAAAAAGAAAGAAAGAAAACCTGACCGCCTGGTGGCCATGTGAAGATATAAAATGAAGGTGAATCGCACTAGGGCTTGAGGAAGTGAAGCATTCTCTAACTTACTGTTTTAAAGTATGCTGTTTCAATTAGTCTGAGCTAAAGTGCATTCTTTCTGAATTGAAAAATATAAAAAAAATTAAAAAAATAAAGTATGCTGCTGAATAATGCCCATATCATCAGAATTATATCTAAATAACTGTGGAAAATACAAATATAATATGGAATTCAGAATCTATAATTAGAAAAATAAAAATGTTAATGTGATTAATGAACTACAATGCACTTATTCATCATGCATTTAGATATTTTATTCAGTCTACGTAGACAAGGAAATGACTAAATAGTTATGAGTATATATTCATTTATTCAATCACTCATTTCTCAGCTTTAAAAATAATGTGTTTGTTGGGACCAGCAGTTGGCCTGACGGCTATGTTGTTGGAGTTCCATGTAATCGACTGCTATTTGAGTCGCAGACCCGGTGGCTTAAACTCACGCTGGGTGTGTGTGTGTGCGTGCGTGCCCAAGTTCCAGAGAGGAGAATGGAGGAGAAGGGATTGTGGCATGTCCATCCCCCCGGTGGGTGATTTCTTGCTTTCTTTCTCTCTGTCTCCCTCTTTCTGGTGAATGCACGTGCCCTTATAGCAAAACAAACAAATAAACAAACAAACAAAAAACAAAACAAAAAACACCTCTCCAAAAAATAAATGTATTTGTTGAATACCTCTAAATAGGTTAGGTTTCTCTGTAGTTGCTGAGGATACTTTAACAAATAAAACAAAAATTGTTTTCTTAAAAGAAAAATTAGGTAAGTACCTACATTTTAGAATATAATAAATTTTGTTTGAGGGGGAAGCAAAGGAACATAGGGGATCATTAATTTATCACCTTTTTTTTTTATCCCACTGAAGTTTATTTTAATTTTCTGTTCTTTTTAATTTTTTTAAAGAGAGATTTTTTTCTTTAGGGTGTATGAGCTCACTGGAGAGACAGAAAATGATACAGAAATAGACAGCAAGAAATCACCCTCAGGGGGGATGATCATACTGCATCCTTTATCCACCATCCTCCTCTTGGGATTTTAGATGTTCAAACGCACACATGCCTGGTGTGAGTTGTAAGCCTCTCTGTCTGAGACTCAAGCCCCAGTCAACTACCTGGGAGTCCAGCATGGTCACCATTATGCCATCTGCTGGTCCTGAGGTTATAATTTTAAATTGGGTCATAAGTGCATACCTAAATAACATGGTTTTGCTGGTTACCTCCTGTGGCACAGTGGTAACTTAATGCTCTGTGATGCTGAAGGCACAGGGGAAGGTCCTGGGCTTGTGTCCCAGAGTCTCCATGTACATGCCAGTGATGCGGGAGGTTGGGGTGTGTGGGCCCGATGCAGGAACAGCAGTGAATCTGATTCTTTGTCTCATGCTCACAAAGAATTAGAGGCAGGAAGTGCTGAACTCCCACATGGCCAAATGTACTTCAAATCCCAAACCTGGTAGCTTGAAAATCAGTCCATCTGCTAGTGTGCACATGCTCAAAATCCCAGGAGGAGAATGGAAGAGAGAGGATTGAGGTGTGACCATCCTTCCTGGGGGGGTGATTTCTCACTTTCCTTCTCCTTGTCTTTCTCCAGTGAGTTCGCACAATGGTAAAAACTTTTGAATAAAGGAGTTAGAGATGTCTATACAGAAAGGGGATAGTAAAGCAGAGCTTACTGAAGGACAAAACAGATTCCAGGCAGGGAGGGTCCTGAAAAATGGATTTCCAAAGAGAAGCATAGGTGAGCAGTTTTTATCTTGGCCAGGAGGGGCTTTCTTCTGGCTTGTTCTCAGGAGGAGCCTGTGCATGCGTTCCCTTATGGTAGGGGTCAAATGCTAGATAGACCCAGTTATTGTTTCCTAATTTTGGAGTGGATACTGAGGTCAGGAAACTCTCTTCGACTGAAAGTTTTGGGCCATAAAAGACCATTACGTTATTCCTGGAATGTGGTGGAACCTGGAAAAAAAGCCTTACCTGCTATATTTGCTTTAAGTCCATCCTTAAGTCCCTGCCACAAGCTGTTTCTTGCAAGCAAATAGTTCAGTGAGAACTGAGCTGGTACTGAGCTGCTGTGTCTCCATCTCAGAGTCTAGCCATCCTGTGATTCCATCTGGACCTGTACCCTAACTCCATTTGGAGGGCCCCTGTCTCCCACTTCGCCAGGTGCACACATGGATGCCTGTGATCACAGCTGGCTGAGGCTAGGGGTGGGCCTCTCTCCCCACACATATGTCTCTTATGAAATATATATATATATATTCTCTCAGAAAAAAATATTTGTATATATAAATTGGGTCATCAGAAAAGTCATGGTGTATTTTTCTATGCAAAAATGCATCATGACTTTTCTGACAATTTATGTATCTCTATATACACTTGAAAAAGAGACTTGAGTGAAGCAGACAGATGTGCATTGCCTTTAGTCCCTTGGGGATAGCTTACCTAGACCCCATATCTAATCATTATTCTGTTCGTCTGCTGAGATTGGGGTGGAGAGGAAGGGAGGAATCAGGGAACATGGGGGAAAGAAAGTACCTCCACACCAGAAAGCCACGTTGTGCATTTGCTATCAGTTTGGAATGATGCCCCTTGAGGCAACCCTTTATTGATCTGGACAGATTCAAGCAATGTAATGCAACAGTATATTGCTGCATTCTCCTGACACGCACCCTCATTTCCTGCTCGAGGCTTTGCAGTTGATCCTGAGGCAGGAGAAACCACAAAACTGACTGATTCCTGTGGACAATGATGTATTCTGGGTGAATTAATGTCCCATAAGGCAAAACCTGGACAAATAAGAGGTGACAAATGTTGAATACTTTTTTCTTATTT
The DNA here is from genome assembly GCF_000334495.1 of Tupaia belangeri chinensis. Taxonomy (NCBI): domain Eukaryota; kingdom Metazoa; phylum Chordata; class Mammalia; order Scandentia; family Tupaiidae; genus Tupaia; species Tupaia belangeri. The sequence goes on along the minus strand of NW_006159558.1, from coordinate 393,145 downwards.
CCACTACTCAACAAGCTTGTCTTGGTTCATTTGTGCTGCTAGAACAAAATGTCACAGACTGAGTAATTTTTAAAGAATAGAAGCTTATTTTTCAGTTTCGGAGTCTAGGAAGTTCAAGATCAAGGCACTGGCAAGTTCAGTGTTTGGTCAAATCTGGTTCTTTCTACTTCCAAGATAGCACATTGTTGCCACTTCTTAAATGGTGGAAAGGCAATCCGTGGCTGAACCCCATGTGAAACCTCTTTTGTAAAGTACTTAATCCATTCCTCAGCATAGAACCCTCATGATTTAATCATGTCCAGGGAGTCACCACCTCTTAACCATTGCATTGGAAATTAAGTTTCAGCATGAATTTTGGAGGGAAACAAATTTTCTAACCATAGCAAGGCTAATCTGACAATTGTTTATGTGGCTTTTTTTGGGGGGGCGGCAGGGGGGATTTTATGCCGTAGGACATGTATATTTGCAAGAGAGACTGAGAGAAAGAAAGTGAAAAATCACTCCCAGGGTGATAGCTATGTCACACTCTCTTTTTCTCCATTCTCTTGGGAATTTGGTCACACATTTCTGACAATTTATGTATCTCTATATACACTTGAAAAAGAGACTTGAGTGAAGCAGACAGATGTGCATTGCCTTTAGTCCCTTGGGGATAGCTTACCTAGACCCCATATCTAATCATTATTCTGTTCGTCTGCTGAGATTGGGGTGGAGAGGAAGGGAGGAATCAGGGAACATGGGGGAAAGAAAGTACCTCCACACCAGAAAGCCACGTTGTGCATTTGCTATCAGTTTGGAATGATGCCCCTTGAGGCAACCCTTTATTGATCTGGACAGATTCAAGCAATGTAATGCAACAGTATATTGCTGCATTCTCCTGACACGCACCCTCATTTCCTGCTCGAGGCTTTGCAGTTGATCCTGAGGCAGGAGAAACCACAAAACTGACTGATTCCTGTGGACAATGATGTATTCTGGGTGAATTAATGTCCCATAAGGCAAAACCTGGACAAATAAGAGGTGACAAATGTTGAATACTTTTTTCTTATTTCCACTACTCAACAAGCTTGTCTTGGTTCATTTGTGCTGCTAGAACAAAATGTCACAGACTGAGTAATTTTTAAAGAATAGAAGCTTATTTTTCAGTTTCGGAGTCTAGGAAGTTCAAGATCAAGGCACTGGCAAGTTCAGTGTTTGGTCAAATCTGGTTCTTTCTACTTCCAAGATAGCACATTGTTGCCACTTCTTAAATGGTGGAAAGGCAATCCGTGGCTGAACCCCATGTGAAACCTCTTTTGTAAAGTACTTAATCCATTCCTCAGCATAGAACCCTCATGATTTAATCATGTCCAGGGAGTCACCACCTCTTAACCATTGCATTGGAAATTAAGTTTCAGCATGAATTTTGGAGGGAAACAAATTTTCTAACCATAGCAAGGCTAATCTGACAATTGTTTATGTGGCTTTTTTTGGGGGGGCGGCAGGGGGGATTTTATGCCGTAGGACATGTATATTTGCAAGAGAGACTGAGAGAAAGAAAGTGAAAAATCACTCCCAGGGTGATAGCTATGTCACACTCTCTTTTTCTCCATTCTCTTGGGAATTTGGTCACACATGCACATGTGCCCCATGCGACTTTCAAGCTGCCAGGTCCAAGGCTCAAACTGTGGGCATCCATGTAGGAATGCATCGTTTTAACCACTACACCATCTGCTGACCCCACATGGTTTTTGAAAAAGAGGTCCTGCAAGATGAAACAATCAGTAGTGCTTGATACCAGGTGGTAGTCACTTATACCAACTCTTTTCCTTCCTTCTTTGTCCCATTTCTCTTTCCTGTCTTTATTTATTCTGGTATTGGACTTTTAAAAATACAGTAGAGGAATCAGTGGATGGGATAATCCATTGCTAGACTCCCACATGGTTTGAGTTCTGGCCCTGACAACTTGAAACTCAAGCCATGTGCATGTGCATACATGCCCCAAATCCCCAGAGGAGAATGGAGGAGAAGGGATTGGAGCATGGCCACCCTCTGCACAGGAGTGATTTGTCATTTTCTGTCTCCATTTTTTTTCTCTCTCTATGGCAAGCACACACACTATATAGCAAAAATCTCTCTAAAAAATGTATTTATAATAAAATAAAATAAATGTATTTATTAATAAATTAAAATAAAATATAGTAGAGCATAAATGTAAGAAGATTTGCTTTTGAATAAACTCCAAGTAAAACAACATTAAGGAATACAAACTGTAATATATATGCATTTAAGTCACTATATATTCCCTTTTGGTCCCAGCTGATTTCTGAATGCCACTGTCCATAATGGTATCATTTTTCTCTAAGGGGTCAAAACTGAACCTATTTGCTGTGAGTATTAAACCTACACAGATTTTTTAGAAAATGGCTTGTCTCAGGATGGCAGGTGGTTTAGTGGTTAAGGGCACTAGACTCCCTTGTGATCGTCTGTGGTTTGAGTCCTGGACCTGGTGGCTTGCTTTCTTATTTTCCATCTCTCTCTCTCACTCTGTCTCTCTCCAGTCAAATTTCACTAAATAAATAATTAAGTTTAATAAAAAGCATTCTTAAAAACAAAAAAGAAAAAGAAAATGGCTTGCCTCTAAAGATATGCGCTGGAGATGAGTTTCAGGATCTTGAAGATCTCCTGGGGTAGAAACCAGCACTATAATAATCTATAATAATACTCTATGAATGACAGGATGTCTCTAGAGAAACTGGTGGTCCTTCTCAGAATACAGCAACAGAGCTGTGCTCATGGAAGTTTCTTGATATTGTTTCCTAAAGGGTAAGGTGTCCCCATTTGCTTCTCTTTAATTCCTGTCATTCTATTTCCTCTAGAAACAACAACACTAACGAAAAACTCAATGCTAAGTGAAACCCAATTTGCCATGAACTTTTTATTCTAGAGAGTACTTTTCATAGCCTTTGTTTTCTAGAGTGCATAGAGAGCACATATTCGCTATGCAGGGAGGGATAGAGTAGCATAGATTTGGGGAAGTTGAGTAGACAGTGTGCAGAAGGGGTAACACACGTGTACTAAATACATAAATATTTTGTTACAAGCGAATGCATACTAATATCTTTGTTCTTTGGGAGTGGTGATGCAGATGGCACCAAAACTTTGTGTGCTATCTCCCTTGGACACCTCTGATTTCTGTGAATGATTCTGTGCAACATCAGTGATGCCTGAGCTGTCTTACCACATTCTACTCCAAAGCTGTTCTGAGAACGCCACTTTTGCAAGTTACTGTATTTATGATGTAAGAAAAAGAAAGTTTAGTGGAAAGTGATTGGCAACTGAAAGAGAAGAAAATGTATTGCCAGTTTCATAAGTCACTAAATACAATCTGAACTTGTGCATAGTTTTATATAAGGATGGCCCTGCTTCTAAGATCAAGGAATTGCAGTTATTTCAAATAGTTATTTTTCAAGTAAACACAATTTTCTATTGCATAGGTGATTAAATGTTTTCAATATGTTAAATAAAAGTCATTCTTTGGGGGCAAATTTATAAACACTTTAGAGACTCTGACATGTAGGCAATTTAAGAGATTGCCACTTGATCTGGATATAAATGAAAAGTTTAATAAAAAGTGCCTCAGGATGTTGGAAATTAGAAACAACATAAATTTTCTTCACAAAATTATTTGAAGATCTAATGACACTCAAAGGAGTTATATTTTAAGACAGGCAGAATGAAGGCATTGCACACAAAGAAAAGTAATGCATTGAAGTATACTTAGTAAAGAAATAGAAGGAATCCCAGAAGCAAATCCAAGCAGCAAAAAACAATTCCCAATTATAATTGTAATCGCATTGTGGGACTGGACACTTCAGATCATTTCTAATCTTTTTTATTCTGATTCCACGCTTAAAACAGTTATAGTTTTGGGAAGTGAGCAAAGAACCAATTTTCTCAGAGAATTAGCAGACAGAAAATACCTCATTACTTTATACATGCAAGACGGAACTTTTAAACATCCATAAAAGCAACAATATAGATTTGCCAGATAGAGACAATGGCTTCATTTAGAATTTTCTGAAGCAACTTATAATTTTCTATCCACTAAGATACCCATGCGAGATATTTAATATTAAAAACAAGCAGTTGTTGGATTAAAATAATTGCTTTGATTTAAGCGAATCATGGTTTACCAAGATTACAGATTTAAGAACCTAATTTTACCTTAACTTTTAATTTTGAGTTAAAAATCAAGTAAATTTTATATAAAATAAAATTAGTAACTTTATAAGGGTCTAATTAATGTTTGCATGTATATATTTTTATAAATAAATTAGTTCCATTTAAAAAATCAGTACATGATTCACCTTTAAGCATTTTTCATTGTATGTATTAATTTGATAGACTTGATTTTATTTTAAACATTTAATTGCTTCCTGGTTGAACAAATTTATGAATTTATCAAGAAAATATTCCTACATACTTAAAGAACATATGTAAATCCAGCAAATTAAAGCTATAAATATAGTAAAAACAGCTTGCTAAAACATCTATACTCTTTTATGTATTTACTAAAATATATCTTTTAAATTAAAATAATAAATTTGATATCAATTTCCTATTTTTAGACTGAGCTGTTAGACCTATTCTGTAAGATTCTCTTAGAAGCCAAACTCTTTCATGCATAACAAATACACCAAAGACATTATTCTTAATTTAACAAAAATTGTAGTGTGATGTATTTGATTTACTAACTCAGCTCTATATTTATCTCCTTTTTCACACGAGCTTGGAAAATCACTTATTCTCTGAGACAGCAAAGTATTAATTTACAACAGTTGGAGTCCCCAGACTACTCAATGGTTAGCGGATTGAGGTCCCATTGAAGTCATTGAGGCTGCTTTCATTGAACTGACTAATTTCATAGTACATGTGAGCATACTGAGGCCATTTTGTCATTTGGGCGACACAAGGCATCTCTACTATTAAAGCTGCCAAATCAACCTTGAGATTGATTTTAAGATACTCATTTTCTACTTCGAGTTCCTTTCCTGTATAGGGCATTCCTCTGATCAGAACAGCTGTAAATCTACACTCGCTCCTGCAGATAATTAATTAACAGCTTGCTTGGACTCTGCTTTACGTTAGTAATTTAATGTGTTTTCAAATACTTTAAGATACATTTTAATGCCATTCTTTTGAATTCTAAATATCTCTGGTAACTTTGTTAACAATTTGAATATCAAGAAAATGAAAGCATTAGCGGAAATAGAAATAAAATCAAAGTCTTTCCTTGGGTTTAATAAAATAATACCATGCCATCTCTCCACCATTTTAATTTATTATTATTATTTTTTGGAGAGGTTTTTGCTATAGGGTGTGTGCACTTGCCAGACAGACAGAGATAGACAGAGAGACAGAAAGTGAGAAATCACCCCCCAGGGGGGATGGCCATGCCACAATCCCTTCTCCTCTGTTCTCCTCTTGGGTTCTTGGGCACGCATGCAAATGTGCTCAGTATGAGTTTTAAGCCACTGGGTCTGGGACACGAACCGCTGTCGACTATGTGGGAGTCCAGCCACATACCCATTATGCTAACTGCTGGTTCCATCATTTTAATTTTTTTGAGGGGTTTTTGTTATAGTGTGCATACCTTGCCAGAGATACAGAGACAAGAGACAGAAAGCGAGAAATCATCCCCCAGGGAGGATGGCCACCCTGCAATCTCTTCTCCTCCATTCTCCTCTCAGGATCTTGGGCATGCACGCACACGCCCCCGACGTGAGTTTAAGCCACAGGGCCCGGGACTCGAACCACTGTCAACTACATGGGAGTCCAGTAACATCGCCATTACCCTAACTGTTGGTCCCCTCTCTATCATTTTAGACACACTATATTTATGTTCCCTAAAAAAATAATAAATAATAATTTGTCTTCTTATGTAGGATTTAGAAGGAGGACTATAGAAATATGCAGTAATCAAAAGAAATTTTAAACAGCCTTCCACTTTGCATACCTCAATATATGGTGTCCTATGTAGAATCTCTGGAGATTGTGAGCAATTGAGCTACATGATTGTAGCCGCATATCTGAAAGGTAATTCTTGAAGCTGTGTTGAAGGATATGGAAGGTGTATAGCTGATTAGGAATGTGCCTGGGACTTGAACTGTGATTGGCCATGTAGCATTTGGCTCCCTTAACTTACAGGCTATGGTGCCGGCTCAAAGCCCTTTTTTTTGTTTGTTTGTTTGTTTTAAGTAGAAATGTTTGCTGAGTAATGATAGTGCTTATTTGGAATTAAACTCATTATATTGCTATGCAACTTGGTAGGCATCTAACATCATTATTTTTGAGAATTAAGGGCCTCTGATAAAATACAGCACTGTCATCCATCAGGAAAGAGAATAATTTATTAATTGATTCTGTGTTTTGGATATATTCTATGCTCATCCTAAAGAAACTCATTTGAATTTGATCCAAAAGTAGAATGAGCTCTTCCTTAGTATGGAGCAGAAAATGTGATAGTGAGTGGTCTCATCATCTTCATTTCTGAGATGCTGTACCTGGCCATCCCCCTGGACATTTTACACATTCCACAGTTTCTTATTTAATTCGATTTGAGTACATTATCTAGTACATGCAAACAGCAACAACAATGCACTGAACATCATGTAAGACATCTGCATTGAACTAGGAAGGAGTCCTGTTTGGAATTACATATAAGGAAGAAGGATGTACGTGCAGGGCAGTTAACACACACACAAAGAACAGACTAGAGCAAGATTCTTAAGGTATTTCAGTACTTCAGTCCAACACTTCTCAAAGTGTTTAAATCATCCTTTTATTCTATAAAATAGCCTGTTCTTTTAGGGAGTTTTCCCTTTCTTGAGTCAGAAAATGTTATTAAATATCTGTTCTTGGCAACTGAAAGAGGCATGACAAATTCAAGGAGGTTGTTAAATATTTTATCAGGATGCTTTAAAAGGTGCTTGTGAATGAATTAGATATAAGTTAAAGACTTTATAAGCAAATACAAGCAGAAATTAGAACAATTGTAACTATTAAGTAGAAAAATAGAACAGGATGTGTGAAAGGCATTTTTTAACAGATACTTTTAGGGCTGGTCCCATAAGACCTGTGCACAGAGAGCCAGGTTCCACATTGCCAAACATGGCTCTCAAATCCCAGCCCTGGCAGCTTGAAAACATGTCGTGCACATGTGTGTGCTTGCCCCAAACCTAACTGGATGAAGCAAAGACGGAAAATGATTGTCACATGATGACACCCCATTGGGGAGTGATTTCTCTCTGGTGAGTGCACAATCTTCTGGTTTACTTTATAAACCTAATTAATTAATTATAATTTCATTTATAAGTGTAAATTTTCAAAAGAGAAAAAAAAATCTCCAAGGATGCTTATGATAGAAGTTAATAAAAACTTGTGTTAATTCCAGTTGCAATACAGACCAATAGGGAAGAGAGAGGGTTTTCAGACCCTAGAGAATAGAAAAGATGTGATTGTGATCTTAGGACATGAGACATAATTTTGGAATAATAGTATTTTAGGGATAAACAAATTAATACAATCTTGTTTACTTTATCAACAATAAAATTAAGACTGTTAAGACCAGGAGGTGATGCACTGGTAACGCAACTGGACCCACATGGAAAATGTCCTGGTTTGTGTTCTAGGACTTTCTGAAGCATACTCGACACATGTATGTGCCCTAACCTGGGCTGACTGATTTGTAGGTGGATCTGATGTAAAAACCCTCTGGGGGATGCCTGCCTTTCTCCCTTTTTCTCATGAAATAAAGGAATAAGATAAACTTTGATAAATGAAGTAAATAAAACTTCGTAATATGACATGATTATTCCTATTATTATTATATTTATTTTATTAAATGTGCTATAGGACATTTATGCTCCCCAGAAAGAGAGAGGTAGGGAGAGAGGGAAAATGAACCTTCCCCCCAAGAAGGATGGTCATGGCTCAAGTTGTTCTGTATTTCTCCTTGAGAGACTTTGGACATGAACCTGGAATGTTTTTCAAGCTCCCAGGTTTAGAACTTGAATCACTCTATTGGCCCTGTGGGATCCAGCTGCCTTAATCGCCATGCTACCAACTCACCCAATATTGAACTTTAATTTTGTAAAGTCCTTGGGAGTAAAAGGAACCCATTAGTCATTTTCCCGTTGCCACGACCACCATCCCCACTCTGATGGTAAATTCAATATGTGGAGTAAGCATACATATGGCACGAGAATATCTAAGTATAAAGATTTCATGTAAGTACAAAATTATTTAAAACAGAGTCATGTAACCCTTAGCTTTTTGACAAGTCACTGCAGGTACAAGTATTCATTAAGAAGATATTAATTAAATGGGTGATGTACAGCAACAGTGATCTGCATAATCTGTAATATCAGCCTTTAGAATGGAAATGAAAAATACATGCAGATATTATAATTACTTAAAATTTTTAGTTTTGATTTGTCATAATCTAGGAGAGAGACTATTTAAATATTAATTCTAGTTTCTCCTTATATTTATTTTGACATAAAATTCATGCCATAAAATTCCTTTAGACCACAGATAATGTATCAATTATTCATGTAAGTATTATGTTGCAGATGAATGTAAAGGGCACAATCACACTTTTAATAATGCCAACTAGAAATATGTGTCTTGCAAAAAGAAGGTTTATATTAAAATATTAACAAACAACTGATACTTCTGATATTTAAATACATGATTTTTATTCTGACCTGCATTTTCTAGTACACATTTACATGTTTTTTTAATTATGAGTTTAAAATAGATTGTTGAAATTTATTGGAAGTTCACACAGATGCTCAAGTCAGTCAATATGTAAAACAAAACTCTAATATAAAAGAGTTTTATTTAAAGTTAATATATGTTATTAAGGCACTGCAAACCTCAGACAATGGGACATTTCAATGATGTATTGGACAACACATTAAATAATTATCTCAGCCAAGAGCACTTCTTATCTGCTGATGATAATATAGATGGTAATGTCTCTGATCTGACTAATGTGCACTGTATTCATGGTAGGAAAACCACAGTACAATGAAAGATGTACCATGATTAAACGTAAATAAAGAAAAAAATTTAAAAAGATTACTACTTCTCAATACTGATGAAATTTTCTTTTTTCTTTTTCTTTCTTTTTTTTTTTTTTTTTTTTTTTTTTTAGTGGTTTTTTTTTTTTTTTTTTTTTAGCATAGGACATATGTGCTTGCCAGAGAGATAGAGACAGAGAGAAATCATCCCCCCGGGATTGGGTGCCACAATTCCTTCTCCTTCATTCTTCTCTCAAGATTTTGGACATGCATGTATGCACAAGTGCAGTATGACTTTCAAGTTACCAGGTCCAGGACTCAAACTGCTCATTCAGCATGTGGGAGTCCAGCACCTTAACTACCAAGTCACCTTTCCCTTTTTTTTTTTTTTTGAGAGGTTTTTGCTATAGTGCGTGTGTGCTCGCCAGACAGACAGAGACAGAGAGACAGAAAGCGAGAAATCATCCCCCGGGGGGATGGCCATGCTGCAATCCCTTCTCCTCCGTTCTCCTCTCGGGATCTTGGGCACGCACGCACACGCGCCCGGCGTGAGTTTGAGCCACCGGGTGTGACACTCGAACCGCGGTCAACTACATGGGAGTCCAGCGACAGCCATTTCGCTAACTGCTGGTCCCGACTGATGAAATTTTCAGTGTATTCTCAGCCTTTGAAATGTGAACATCTGTAAACTCTAATAAAAGTCAGGGAAGTGTGCTGGCCATTGCATGTTGCTTTAGCATGCTCTACTGTAATCTGAAAGATTAAGCTGGCAATGCGTGTGTCCATTTAATGTGTGATGAAAGTTCATTGTCACATAAGGTATTTATAACAATATGCATCCTTATTCTTTATGCTAATTTAATTTTGGTGTATGTGTGTGTATGTGTGTGTGGGGGGGTAAGTAATCATTCTAAAAATTTTAATGTCCTTTTGTTTCCAAGTATCAGATTCTACTTTAATGAAAAATAGTAACTTTAAGTGTTCTCAGATGTTTTGTATTGACTTCTCAACATGATAGCGATGTTTCTCACGCCTTTTAAGTTAATTCCCTTTTTCAACCCCAATCCTTTATTTTATTTTTCAGTAAATTTCATTATGATTACTGGTATAAATATGGTTGATGTGTATCTTTTTTTTTTTTTTTTGAAAGTTTTTTTTACTATAGGGACGTGCATACGTGCCTAGGATCCTGAGCGGAGAATGATAAAGAGAAAAGATTGAAGCAGGGCCATGCCCCCGGGGGGGGGGGGGCGGTGATTCTCGCTTTCTATCTCTGCTTTCTCTGTCTTTCTAGTGTAATGTTCAATGCTGGAGAAATGAAAGTAGGATTATCCTTTATTTGATTATTGTATACTGTCTGCATGTATGATTTACTTTGTCTTTAATGTTTTTCAGTAACAATTTTTATTGTAGTTTCTGATTTATATATAATGGTTGTACATATTCGTGGTGTATGGTATGGTTTTTCAAAATATGTATATTATGTGAACTGATCAAATCTAGGACTTGAACCATGGTTGACTATGTGGGAGTCCAGTGATGTAACCATTATGCCATCTGCTGGTCCTGATTGAAAATAATTTTTTAATAAAAGCAATTCACCAGAGGGCCTGTATGCTCAGTAGAAAGACAGAGAGGTAGGAGACAGTAAGAAAGCATCCCCCATGGGGAATGTCACGCTGCAATCCTATTTCCTCAGACCTCCCTCCTTTTGGGACTTTGGGCATGCTTGCATGCATGTTAGGCATGTTTTTTAAGCTGCTGGGTCTGGGACTCAAACTGCACAGGTGGCCATGTGGGATCTTGGTTAGGTAAGTACCAGGCCATGGGTTGGTCTGGAAAAAAAAAAAAAAAAAGAATTAGTTTTAATTTTAAGAAAAATATTCCTGCTAATTCAACTGTTATTGTAACTATTATTTTGTAGACTATGACAATATTTAGATAAATCTTGGATCAATTCTTCTAAAATACACATTTCATGTTCCAGAGCTCGTGATTCTTGTGGAATAATGTTTTCTCAAAAGATTAAACTTTCATACAAATCCACTTTAGTAAATGCTACTGTAATGTTAAATATAAACATATTAAATAACATTTTAATATTCCTTCTGACATTTGCTACGTAGTAGTGACAAAAGAAATCAGTCACTTCATGAATGATACCTAACTTAAAACGACTGCCTATTTCGTTTTCATGGCTTTATTTCCCATTGAAGTTTAAAAAAAAAAAGATTTTTAAAAGTATTTTCCTCCTACATAATTTTTCACTTCACTTAAAAAAAAAAAATCTAGGGACTGGCAGGTTGGGCATGGTGATAAAGGGTACTGGACTCCCATGTGACTGACCACAGTTCAAGTCCTAACCTGGCAGCTTAGCTTTTCACTTTCTCTCTCTTTTTCTCTCTCTTGTTTTGTCCCTCTCTGGTCAAATTAAAAATGAAAATAAATAAATAAATAAAGTTAAATAAAATAATTCTTTAAAAAACTTACCAAAATTTTTGACTTGACAGCAGAGTGTGCAGGCTCTGGGTGAATACACAGATCAAGAGGTTTCTTTTTTGTTTTAATTGCCAGAAGGTGTGTATACTAGCTGGAGGAAACAGAGACTGAGGCAGTGAAAGAAAAAGAGAGAAAACATTTTCCCAGTGCAATGTGGTCACACCTCAATCCTTTCTCTTTCATTTCCTCATTCTTTTGGGATTTGGGGCATTGTACACCCAGGCCAGTCAAGCCTCTGGCACAGGGATTTGAGCTACAGTCATTCATATAGGATCAGGTTCCAGCAACCACTTGACTAGGAGGCTTGCCTGGAACAATTTTTTTTTTTTAATTGAAATACTTATATTTACTGACTGAATGAATAAACCCACAATAATATACATACATATATATATGTATACATTATATAAATACTATATGTATAGTATTATATAATGGAATATATACACTTTTTAAATTGTGGACCATGAGACTTGAGATGCCTGGACAGGTAATCAGAGGAGTAGAAACTCTGGAATAAATTTTTAAGATAGTAAAGGTAGTGATGCTATTTATGAATGTGGGAACTCATGAGGGCTGTCTGCTTTAGTCAGACTCAAGAAAGATTAGATTCGTTTACTTTCTCTTGCAGATATTTTTAGGACTAAAGGTATGTTTTCTGACCCAATATAAAAATTTTAATAATTGTTGAGTCTATCAGTGAATTGATTGACCTTGGGGAATCAACAGCGTATTACAAACAGGAAGAAGTGATCATAGTCTTAGATGGAAGGTGGCCATAGAAGAGACTCCTTGGTCTCTCCCAGCATTGAGGCCCATTGGTCCTCTAACCTCCAAACCTTTCTGAATAACAGAGTAAAGCTAGGTGACATAGGCAGTATAGTAGAATTCCTGACTCTACATCTTTCCTTTTTAAAATATGATTCCTGTCTTTGTATCTTAGTGACAAAACCAAATCTATTAAGCCACATACAACCTCGGTGTATTCAGTAGAATGACATAGGTAAAATGTGACTAAATAGTGGTCGTCTATAATTATCCTTCCTTTTTCCAACCTAAAAGGCATTCTGTTTCTTCAGATTTCAAGTAGATTGTGAAGAATATTTGTGTTTTTGCTTCACATATGTCCTCTGAATATTTTTGCTACAGGGTGCATGTGCTTATCAGAGAGACAGAGAGAGAGAAAGTGAAAAATCACTTACCCTTCATTCTCCTTCTCAGAATTTTGGGCACAGATGCACACGTGACCAGCATGTGATTCAAGCCTCTGGGTCTAGGACTCAGATCATGGTTGGCTATGTGGGAGTCCAACACCTTAACCACTATGCCACCTGTTGCCTCCCTCATGAATATTTTAATATTTCTGCATATCCAGTGCTTCCTGAGGGAAAAAATATAGATAACTTTGATTAAAGTAAGTTTAAAGGTTAAATAAGCGGAGGGGTTTAAAGAGAGAACTCTGGAGATATTTAGGAGCATCATTCCAGGTATCTTATTTATAAAGGCTAAGGAAATAATTTTCAAAGAAAAATTATATTTAAAGACAAGTAAATCTTTATTTATGAATGTTGTGGTTTATTTCTCTGATTGTAAAGATTATGCCTTCTGATATCTTACCAAATAATCATGAAGAAATTAAATACTGCAGAAGAAATTAAGAAAAGGAAGTTATAATTATTTCTTGTGACTAAAGTAATCTCTCTTTTTTTTTCTTTTATTGTTCCAAGAAATTTTATGGATTTAAATGAGGAACGATCTCTAAACAATTAGTCATCTTTTCTCATAACAAAACTTTTTAGGGCTATTTTCCCCTGCGGGAGGAATGTGAAAACTTGAGCACAGTTTGATAGTTGATGACTGATATCTCCATTTGGTGTAATTTTAAGACATATACTTCTATTTTAAATCAATATTTATCAATTTTCTATTTTTTAAAAGATTTTAGATAGATTTTTGCTATAGAGCATGTGCGGTCAGCTGAGAAACAGAGATAGACAGAGAGACAGAAAGCAAGAAATCACTCCTCAGGCGGATGAGCACAAAGCAACCCCTTCTCCTCTATCCTCCTCTTGGGGTTTGGGGCACACATACATATGCATCCAGTGTGAGTTTTAAGTCACTGGGTCCAGGACTCAAACCAAGGTCAACGACTGCATGGGATTCCAGCAGTGTAAGCATTTTGCCATCTGCTGGTTCCCAATTTTCTATTCGTAATAATTATGAGTATGCTTGTCTCTTGACTTTCCTCTACCTCAATTTACTTAATAAAATAAATTTAGTGACACAAAATAAATTTATAAAACATTTGAAAATATTAAGCAAAACTGGAAAAAAATTCACAATTGCTCACTAAAGTGTATTTAGTTTAGAAACAAATAACTTTATACAAATAAAGTGTTGTATTAAATATTTCTTTGGTACACCTATGCTATTATTAAAAATGTATCTTTTGGCATTTTGTTTGTATGTCTATGTATTAAAAATATCCAATCACACTTTTACATGTATTAGTTATTTACGTATATGATTATTGTATGCTTTATACACACACAGGAATGCATTAAAACACTATTAACTACTTCAACATGACAAGAAATTTGGTTTTAAATTTGTTTCAAATAATGTTTGAAGGGAAAAGAATATATATATACTGGAGAGGTTTTTGCTTGAGGGCACATGTCCAGAAAGACAGAGACATAGAGACAGAAAGGGAGAAATCATCCCCCAGGGGGGAGTGGCCACACTGCAATCCCTTCTCCTCCATTCTCCTCTCATGATCTTGGGCACGCATGCACACGCGTCTGGCGTGAGTTTAAGCCATCGGGTCCAGGACTCGACCTGTGATCGACTACGTGGGAGTCCATCGACATAGTCATTATGCCAACTGTTGTTATATATAGTTGGTGATTTTTATTTTGAAAACCATTCTATTGGTAGATTTTTAGCACATCTAAAGAAATCTGGAGAATATTTCTTTTTAGTACTTTAGAGTCACTCAGTAAAAGTTAATCAACTGTGATTAACCAAATGATAATACCAGTTCATAAGACATGCTGCTTTGTAACTGCATAGCAAGTGTGTAATTAATAAATAGGAATTTAATAGACATCATAAAGACAAGCAGAGTATTACAAAGTCCAGATAACAATGTATTTTAGGTTTTCTTCTACCTCTCATCCTGATGCTCAGTTTCTACCCCAATTTATTTACTCGGGCCCTTCACTCTCTTCTCCCTCTCCCTATCCACCTTTTTTGCGAAGCTTGGCTCCAACTCACCTTCCTGTACGAAACGTTTTTAGAAGTTTTTGTCCGTTCTCTCTCCCCAATATTTCTCCTAGATATATTTGGAAGCCTATTAATCTTCACTTATCTTCATTTTCTATGGAAATAAAAATTTACCTTCAAAAATTATGTAAACAAATAATATTACTGAGAGATGTGTTGTCTGGTTGTAGAATATTTACAACACATTTGCTTTTGAATTTCTAGAGAATAGTTTAGATTTACAAACAGGGGTAGCCTAATATAGTCAACTTCCAGATTACACTGATAAACTACATTTATTTATGCACTTTTATTATGCTTGGAGCTATAAAAGATACAAAACATAACATATCCCTCCTGAGAGTGCTAATTTTTAAGATGGAGACATAATACATACCTAATACTAAGGCAGCCAGTATTCATGTTGTTGGATTGTGCAAATAAATAGCAGATTAACACATGACTTTAAATGTTGATGAGATTCAGAATCTAGTAAGAGGACACTGTATTTTTCTTTGAACTCATAGTTAAATTTGGGCATATTTTATGTCATCATATGAGGGATTAGAGCAACAATATAAGAAATCATTTCAAGTGTTACACTTTGATAAGTATCAATAAGTAGTGTTTTATCTTCTATAAACTTCTCAAAATCCTATCAAATAGTATTTTAAAATCTTGAAATTTAAGTGATGGAACAATCAAAACAGAGCTATTAAAACAGGAATAAAGATAATTAACATAGGCATTTCCATTTGTCTCTTCAGACAGCTATAACAAATTACCATATGCTTTGTGACTTATATAGAACAGAGATTCATTTCTCACTATTCTTGAGGTTGGGAAGTTCTAAAAGAACATGTTAGCAGATGTAGAGGGCCACCTCTTTGTTGAACCCTTTGTTGAGCTCCCCAGAAGGGCTGGGGAGCTCCCCGGGTCTTTTATAAGGTCACAGAACCCACTCGTGAGGGTTAATCGGGTACCAAAGGCACCACCTCCTAGTAAGATCACCTTAGAAGTTAGGATTTCAACATATGAATTATTGGGAGACAAACATTTTCTATAGCAATTAGAATTGTGATTAAAATACTAATTAGGCAGCCAAACTTTTTCTTTTTTATTAGTTTCTTAGGGTGTCAACTGCGGCTGAGTCCCGGACCCGATGGCTTAAACTCACGCCGGGCATGTGTGCGTGCATGCCCAAGATCCCGAGGGGAGAGTGGAGGAGAAGGAATTGTGGCGTGGCCATCCCCCCTGGGGGGTGATTTCTCGCTTTCTGTCTCTCTCTCTTTCTGTCTTTCTGGTGAGCACACGTGCACTGTAGCAAAAACCTCAAAACAAAAATCAAAAAACCAGAAGGCTCTATAAGAGGACTCTTTTTGCTTAGTTCCTTTTTTTTTTTTTTTTTTTTTAAATGGAGAGAGGGTGTGTGCATTCTCCAGAGACAGAGAGTGACAGAGGGAGAAAGCACCCCTTAGTGGGTTGTGGTCATGGCGCAAGTGCTGATGACCGAGACCACTTCTCTTTGAATGTTGACATGGAAGCCGCCAGCTTTCCCACCATGCCTGTGATGACTGATGCTGACATGAGCTTTTATATTTTAATAGAACACTGGGCAACAATAGGCCCACTTCAAAGACCTTATAATTACCCTTCACCCATTTCTTTCAGATAGGGTATGTTGTGGAAGCTGGAGCATCCCCATCTTTCTGTACCGCATCCTGAATCTGTCAGGTGCATGTCTTAGGAATCGTAGTGCTCCTGCATGCCAGGAGCCCCCAGAGCCCGCTTTCTAGCATCCACAGGTTCCTTGCTGGCAAGCCATCCACCTATAGAACCACATTTTCAATTTTACTAGATTTGCATTGGTGTTTTGTGACATTTATAGAAAAGTTACAAAACAAAAGTTTTATATGCAAAAGATTCATTAAGTAACAGCTCCCAGGAGATATTGGTGAAGTCATTGGGAAGGCAGGTCAGGGAAAGAATGGAAACTTAACGAGGACAAAAGTCCAGGCAATGACCTACAAGGGACAGCTCAGCTCTACTGCATCAGGGAGATCTGGCATGAGAAGTACACTTGGAAAAATAGCTTATTGTGAAGTGTAATTATTAAATACTGGATAGGAAATTGCATCATTTGTTAAAGTACGATGACACCAGCAACTCTCTCTCTCTCTTACTGTTTCTCACTGTTTTCAAGAGAATGAGTGACTGTATAAATATTGAATACATGCAAGATTCTTATCCATGGTAGCATATTTCATCTAACTAGAATCTAATTTTCTTCTTATGGTCAGCTCTTCCAGAGAGCAACATATATGTGAAAACTAAACTCATCGTTAGAAGAGACAAGTATTGTATAGTTAATTTCCTGAAAAGTAAAAGCACTGGTAAAATTTCACTACTTAGAGGAGAGGAGGAAATATTTCTCATGGGAATCTCTCAGAATCAATGAATATAAAATCAAGAACTCTTAAATACTAAAAAGATGCCAGAAAAGGAAAGTAATTCCTTCTGGAGACATATATACTTAGTCGACGGTGACACAAAAATCAATGAGGGACAAATAAATTAAAGTCTCTATGGGATTTAGAATACCATGTCAGAATTTATGTATACAACATCACACAAATTAAAGAATGACCAGAACCATCATTTGTCTCTCATAATATTATAAAATTATGAGTCAGCATGCCTGATAGTTCAGATGCTTTTAATATATTAAAGATATGGGTACCTTTTGGACATTCAACAAAGGCAGTAATTTTTGACAAAGTGGAAAATGGTAAGGTTGTATATCAAATTAGGTCTAATGGGCAGCACACTTTAGGAGAATGGAATATGCGAGTACACAGAAAAATGATTCTCCATTTGACAAATTTCTGCTGATTAAATGAGACTGGAATATAATTTTCCAGGAATCAGATAGAAAGTAAGGCAAAGTTTCATAATCTATAAGACCATATAGGCCAGGAAAAGCAGTATAACAATTCAATAATTGAGGATTTTTTTGTTGTTGTTGTTAAAATACATTAGAGACACTGAAAGGAAAAACGATCAGAGATATTATCTATAATCATTTGTGCATTTATTTTTTCACTCAGAAATTCAATACTATGCATAAAATGATATATGCTCACTTCTTCAATCACTATTTTTAGTAATGTCTAGGCACAATATTGTATTATGTGCCAACATTATAGGTACATATCAAATATGGCAAAGGGGATACAAGACTAATGAGTTAGAATAATGAACTATTAAAAAGTGGTGATGGGACAAGCAGATGACATAATAGTTATATCTCTGAACTCCTACGTAGTAGACCAGGGTTCAAGTCCCAGAGCAGTAGCTCAAAACTCATGCCAGGCACATGTATATGCATGCCCAAAATTCTGAGAGGAGAATGGAAGAGAAAGGATTGAGGATGGGGTATCTCCCTGGGGAGTGATTTTTCACTTTATGTCTCGCTTCATCTCTCTAGTGAGTGCATGTGTCCTATAGCAAAAATCTCTCTCAAAAAAAAAGTGATGATTAGGTTGGCAGGTGCGGCAGGTGGTATAGTGGATTGCGGCACTGAATTCCCACATGGTTGACCGTGGTTTCAGTCCTCGACCTAGAAGCTTAAACCTCACGTTGGGTGTGTGTGTACGTGTGCTAAAAATTCCTGGAAGAAATGGAGAAAAATGGATTGCTACGTGACCATTCCCTTTGAGGGATGATTTCTCACTTTCTATCTCTCTCCATCTCTCCATCTCTCCATCGAGCACATATGCCCTATAGCAAAAATCTTAAAACAAAACAAAACACTGGTGATTATGGAAATTTGCAAGGACTATAACTGTAAGTAAAATAATACAACAATAAGATCCATTAAAAAAATGACTTTCTCTTAGAAAACCAAACTTTAGTTACAGAATAGTAAATTCATTTAAATTCATTTCTCAGTTTGACATTGTGTTGGGAGAATGTTGTTGCAGGGATTTTTGTGGATTCTGTACTCTTTTTTCTGAACAAGAAACTAATGCGTGTGTGTCGATGTTTGTGTGCATGCATGCATGTACATGTGTGTTTAGTCTGGATTCTCCAAGGGAAAGAATGATACCAAATCTAAAAAAAAAAAAAAAAATTCTGTTTGAAAATGGTTTCTTGTCTGAGTATTTCGGGGGTCTGGAAGATAGAGTTTAGAGCATAGCTTCCTTGAACACACCAGGATACACCTCAGATTTAAAAATGCTTTTTTGGTCTATTTTAAGAGTCTGGAAACTACAGTTTTAAAATTTTAACTATGAGAGAAGAAGTATTTTTATTCTTGGAATTATTTATTTATTTACTTGAGAAAGATTTTTGCTACAGGGCCTGTGTACTCACCAGAGAGAAAGAAACAGAAAGTGAAAAATCACGCCCCCCCCCACCCCCACCCCTAGCCCGGGGAGATGTCTGTGCCACAATCCCTTCATCTCCATTCTCCTCTCAGCATTCCGGGCATGTATGCACACATACCCAGTGTGAGTTTTAAGCCGCCAGTTCTGGGACTTGAACTGTGGTAAACTATGTGGGAGTCAAGTGATGTAACCATTATGCCATCTGCTGGTCCCAGAGAGAGGAATTATTAACAAAAGATAGGGTCCAGAAGAAAAATCAAAAGAGGAATGCCATGTTTAAAAAATAATTTCAAAAGCCTTATTAGGAAATGTAGACTTAGAGATGCAAGAATGACAATTTTTAGCTTATTTTTTAGTGAAACTAGCTTGGAGGCATGGGTCTTGGAGCACAGTCATTTAAAAGTCGAGCAAAATTTTAGGATTATATATTTTTAAATCATGGCTTGAATGATTTTATTGCGTTTTTGTCAAGTTCTATGAAGTTTATATGTGGTACAACTAATTATGTCAAATTGATAAAAGCAAATCTACTAGTGTAAAAACACAGATTTGGCTGTTAATGTCACGTAATTTTTAATTTCGAAACAGAAAATATTGTCATTAGAATTTTAAGGAGAATTCAAATAAAATGACCACTACAAATTGATTTTTCTCCTGAATTATTCTAAAATGGGGAAAAATAAAATTGTAGAGATGTGAGATAAAACAGTATGTATTAGTTACTAATCTAAGAAACATTGCTACCTACTAGCACACTTACATAGTTTAGAATCCACAAATATAGAATCTGACTAATAAGTCCAAATACGTGGCAGTTATACTGAGGACTCTCTGTTAGTATCGAAATAAAGCAACCATACAGGATGAAGATGACATGAGTTTATTTTTGTAAAGTTAAGAGTACTCCCAATATGTAGTAAGTTCATAGTCTTTCCTCTCTCTATTTTTTTTCCCCCGCTGTTGGTGTGTTACAATGCTGAGATTTCCAAGGAAGTGTTTAGAGCATGGGTTTTCTGAGTTTCCTAAATTGATTTCTAATTTAATAACTCCAAGAATGGGTAGATAAAGCAAGTGCAATGGATCTTCAAGCTTGGAGTTTCCTTCAAACACCTAGACGAACCGGTGAAGCTCATGTAAATCTGTGAGTGCAGAATACATTATGCAATACTTATTTTTCTTCCAGGTACACCTTTTTTTAACATTGAAAATCTGTTGATTTCGATAGATGCATCTGTTGATATATGCACAGCCTACCATGTCGCATTGCACACACAGACCAATTCTTGTGTCCAAACGGTGATTATTAGTCTCTGCAATCTTCTTCAGAATCTTGTAAATAAATGTTTTGTAAGGACTGTGCTCATTATTTTAGCAAAGGTAAACATTTGATTTGCAACCTTGACATCGTTACAATGATTCTTAGCTAATGAAAATGGTAATTATATATAATGTGTTATGTAAAAAGAGGTGGACTTACGACAACCAACCTTTTCAGTCTGTGGAATCTTAACTTTGCTTAAAAACTAAACTGATCTTGAATTAAATAACAACTCAGTTTCATAAACAATGGGCAATGTGAAAGAATGTGATTCTAGTTTATGAACAGAGAAAATTCTTTAAGTCAACCAGAGAAAGATCCAGACATGTTTTGTATTTAAGCAGGTGAGTTGTAGATGCTCCTGGGGTGATACTGGTCTCACTATTGCTATCAACTTTGCCATAAATTACTTAGAAGGGTCTACTTGGACCAGCAAAAATTAAGTGTAATCAATTCAGAAGCCTGCTCTTTCTCTCTCAATTTCTAGTCCATAAACACTTTAATCAGCACATATTTAAATCAATTCAAGATTAATATTAAAATGAGGATCCCGTGGAGACTGTTTCTTTCCCTTTCATGAGGGAAATCCACAAACTTAAGGAAAAAGAACAAGACCCTTTCAATTCCCAGTTTTAGGGTCTCCTTAGTGCTTTACTGTGGAAGTCCAATCCACATACAGAGAACAGACTCATTCCTCACGTAGCTGGAGGACAGTATGAGTGTGTGTGCATTTTCAGGTCTAAAAAGTCTCACGGGACTTTGAGGAGCTCTTGGTCTCGAGAAATCCTGACTAAAATACTTAATGGATAAAAAGACCCTGGATCAAAACCATCGGGTCTTCAGCAGAGGGGCACATTAGGAAAGATGTTCTATTATCCTGGAGATCCATTTCGGTTTCTGAATTTCTTCTGAGTTCCTTAGAGGAGTGAGTCTCTGTGAGGTTCTGGATATGAGAGGCTCTTTCAGGACAACCATTGCTTGGACATCAAAGATCTACTGGTAGTAAAAAAGACTGTCTCCACTGCCACACAGCGACACAGACTTCTGCTTTCAAACGCAGGAAATCAGAGGTCTGTTTGATCATTCTATTGATCATTCTGGTTGTTTATTCTGTTTTATTATTATTATTATTTTAGAGAGAGATTTTTGCTATAGGGGTGCGTGTGCTTACCAGAGAGACAGAGAGGGGCAAAGAGACAGAAAGTGAGAGATCACCCTCTCTGGCGGGGGAGGGAATAGCCACACAGGGGCCCAGTGTGAGTTTTAAGCTGCTGAGTCTGGGACTCAAACCACCATTGACTATGTGAGAGTCCAGCAACATAACCATTATGCCATCCCTAACTGGTTGTTTATTTTTACCTTGATTCTATCCATATCTGCCAGAACCATATTTTCTCCTAATTTTTTATTTGCCCCAGAATTTCTATCAGTGATTTCAGATAGATTTCTTCCTCATTTAAACATTTGTTCTCCTGAAATAAAATCTGTTCGTAAGTACTATGGCATATGCCAATTAATTATAATGATTCTTAAATTTGACTTAGAGTACTTACACATAAATTATCTTTTCTGACTTGTGTTTAATTTAATAAAAATATACTTCAAATTAGATAATGTACATATATTCTCCAATAAACTACTAAGAACAGCTTTCCTCTCTTTGAGAGTCCATTTCTGTAGCTTTTTCCTAAAATAAATTTCTCAGAGAACAATAAAATAATGTGCACTTTCAAACATTCATTTTGAAATATGTGCACAATGAAACATAAGATAGTTAATTCTTATTTAACTGAAAGTATTACTGATGACTTTTTTTTTTTTGGAGAGGTTTTCACTATAGGGCACCTGCACTCGCCAGACAGAGAGAGACATAGAGACAAAAAGTGAGAAATCACCCCCCAGGGGAGATGGTCATGCCACAATCCCTTCTCCTCCATTCTCCTCTCGGGATCTTGGGCACGCACGCACACGCGCCTGGTGTAAATTTTAAGACACCAGGTCCGGGACGCGACCCGCGGTCGACTACGTGGGAGTCCAGTGACATAGCCATTACTCTAACTGCTGGTTCACTATTGATGACTTTTTAAGCTACTATTTCATGGATGAGTACACAACTGGACCCCCAGGGGAAAGGACCTGGATTTGTGTCTGTGATCCAGGAGAGCTAAGACCAGAGCTGATCACGGAGTGAAGACCTTGTGGGGGTCATTTTCTCTCTCTCTCACTGTCTGTCTGTCTGTCTCTCTCTCTCCCTCTGGAGAAATAAATACACTTAAAAAAATTAATCTGATGACTTATATTCTTGCCATTCTAGTATTCATTTTACTACGTGTGCAGCTGTATGTGTGACAACTTGCTCATTACTATAAAATCTTAACTCTCACCATGATCATGTTTCCTGCAGTTTGATAAAACAAGTCTTTTGTTCCAAAAGATAAAAAATGAGTAAAATAACTATGAAAATATTTTAATTCTCAAGGGCAGGCTCTTCCTTTCTGTCTGTGATTCAGAGGGTGTTTAATATGAGCAGGATATTTTTTAAGGTACACACTGTACCATATGCATTGAGTTGACATTAACATTGGATGGATTGTGGATTAACTGACAATAATGATCTTGGTTGAAGATATAATTTATAGATTTTAGACAAAAGAGGAGCGAGGCCTCATTGCCCACCACGTGGAGATGTTGAGCCCTCCCTGCTTAACCTCGAGGCTCAAATCTAGAACTGGTTCAAACTGAACTCCATTTCCCAACTTGGAGCTTGTTATTAGAAGAAATAACCAAACAACATACCACATTTAGACTACTACCACAGGGAGGACTTAATGGTCTTTACTGAAAGCCTAAACATATATATGAAAAAGTTGCACTGAGTTTTCCTTCATTCTTCAGCCTTTTTAGAAAAAACTTGTATAGTTGAGGATATTTCATCTGAAAATCCAAAATCTGAAATTCTCTAAAAATAGAAATTTAAGCGCATACATTATTCCACAAGTGGAAAGTTCTGCACCTGATTTTTTAAAAATTCTGTAACTGTGCTTTATTTTTTCCCTTGATTTTTTAAATTTAAATTTATTTATTTACATTCATTCATTAAATAACATTACAGCATACGAAATGAGAAGTCCCATCCAGAATACACTGTATATTGGCTCAGTCAAGCACATCAACAAACGTGTTATCAACAAATAATTTTCCATTTTTTATTTACTGTATATTTTGCTTTTTTTGCCATCCTTGATTCCCTGTCCCTCACCCTCTGCTGTGTCCCCCCTTCCTCCCACATTGTCTCTGGTATCCATGGTTGCTTTCTATGCCTTTTCCCCCCATTTAATTGATTTGTTAATGCTCTTAATTAGTCTAAATATTTCATATATATATATATACC
>NW_006159558.1:355028-369037 GCF_000334495.1 Tupaia belangeri chinensis | reverse complement strand
TATATATATATATATACATATATATATACCTGATTTCACTGATGGTTTGCAGTGAACAGGCTGTACTGCAAAATTATCATGTCAAATTACCCTTAGGCTGGTGTTTAAAGTTTATGAAGCATAAATAAACTTTTTGTTTAGACTTGGATCTCATACCCATGATATCATATTATGCAAACATAAATATTTCAGAATTCTCATAAAGTAGAAATTTGAAGTACTTCTGGTCCCAAGCATTTTAGATAAAGGGCACTCAGCCTGTATTGCAAGATGTAAGTCTTGTAGAAGGAGAGAAGCTGCTGACATATGATAAGGTAGAGTTATAAAGTCATAGCTCTTATAAATGGCCTTAAAATAAACTGGCATGAAAACATGTCTTCTGGAAATAACTTCCAGAAATGGAGTGCTTAGACTACCTCTAGAAGCCAACCAGGAGTTATATATTCCCATTTGTTTGTGGGTTAGTAGAAATGGAGTAGAAAGCCTGTGAGGATAGAGAGGGTTCCACAGACTGGCAGTATGTAGAAGACACTTCTTATTATAGCCACTGTTTTGCATGTGCATTTTGTTCCTCACTACTGCATCTATTCACAATGCTAAGTTCTAAATGACTAAAGGGTTTTAATAATAGAGGTAATAAAATAACCTCTTTATAACTATTCTTTTCCTAGTTTCTAGAAAAGGCTACCTTCAGGGAATGACCTTTGGTCTTCTCTCTCTCCGAGCTAGGCTCATTTCTCTACTCGATGATTGAGGTGTTGTGGTAAGGACAAGCGAAAGAATCAAAAGCAGGGCTCTGACTGTACCCATGCATATTTTACGCAAAGTACCTCTGCTTATTTTAGACAGGGTTCATTTTTCACTTCATAACATCTAAGCTTTTTAGATGTCTTGAATGGACAATGCATGATTAACTGTCAAACCAGTAACTAACCCAACCTTAAATAGAAAAGTTTAAAAATAATTAATAGAAAAGAGCTCTCTCACACATTGCTTTTATAATCCACTTGCGGGCAGTATGCTTCAGGTCTTGTTCACTGCAATAGCAACAGAGGAGAAGAAAAAAGTTCAAAGTAACAAATCGATTCAGATGTGTTTGTATTTAGCTTTTGGCTACAAGCATTTGGTATGGTGTATTCCTTTGGGCTATATTTTATGAATACACTGTTAAATAATTCAATGGAAATATTTTCTTGCTAAATTTTAATAATTCGTTGATAGTGAATTTGCTTGAAAGCTTCAGACTTGTAATCTAGTTCTTTATGCTTCATCTTAAATTGAGCATAAAAGAAATGCAGTTTTTTATTTATAACGCTGACAATATCTTTGTCAGGGGCCTGTTGGCATTTTTCTTTCTTTCAATTCTTTTTGTCTCCATGAAAGAGAGGATCACATTTTCTTTCTGATTGAGTTGCTGTATTATTTTCCTAAGTATCATATCAAAATCCTCCTGACTTTCAAAAGTAAATAAGTAGATATTTTTGATGTGTAATACACCATGATATAGATTGTATGATCCTGACTACATAAAAATGTATGTTTATTTGTGTGCTTACATACATGAGGGCTTAGAAGGACATTTCAAACTATAACTGTTTATAATTAAAAATGCTTTGTTGTTATTCTTCTGAAATGCACTTTAAAGTTTGAAAAATATATTATAAATAGAAAAAACATGAACAAAATTGTATCAATTTCTTTTTCTGATTTCTGCTTTTTATTTTTTAATATATATAATTTTATTTTAATTTCTTTCATACATTCAATCACATAAATCACTTATAACATAGATGTTTCAACATGAATACATTTTTCACCAGTCCAGTTGAGGATACTATACACGTTATCATCTACAAATAATCCCCCATTTATTTGTCCCATAAATGTCTTGCTTCTCTATTTTTCTCCTTAATGTCTTTCGTTAAACTCTCCTCCTTCTCCCACCCTCTTCTCACACTGTATCTGGAATCTATAACCATTCTCAATGTTTCTATATGCTCTAGTTTTTCAGTTTCAGCCACAGAGTGTGGACAATTGATATATAATAAGGGGAGGCATACAATGTCTCTCTTTCATAGCCTGGCTTCCTTCATTCAGTAGATCTTATACCATGAGATGTATAAAGCAGGGCCAGCAGGTGATATGGTGGTTAAGGCACTGGACTCCAACATGGCTGACCATGGTTCAAGTCCAGACCTAGCAGCTTGCTTTCTTACTCTCTCTCTCTTTCTGTCCATCTCTAGTGAATTAATAACAATAATAAAAATAAAATTAAATAAATATTTTTTAAAAGATGTATAGAACAGCTACTGAAAAATGAAACAAGAAATAGACACGCACTTTAATAATACTGGAGGGTTTAGGAGACTTTTCTGAGTAACTATATTGATAGTATACAAAAATAAGGACTAGGTAGTCAATATGAACAAAATCAACAAACTTGAACTCAGTTTTATATACACACACACACACACACACACACACACATGTACATACATGAAACTTGGCACCCAACAACTAACAATGTAAATTCTCAATCTCAGAAGATATTTAACAAAATTTCCAAAGCTCTAGGTGGTTAAAGTATATTGACAAGTTATTTAAAGGATTTAAAAAATACAAAATTCTCTGCAAGGATTGAATTAGGCCATAAATCAATCATCAAAAGATAACTTGAAACTAACAAAATGTGTGGGAATTAAAGAATGTACTACTATTTAATTTTCATTTTATGAATGAAATCACTGTATAAAATTATATTTTTCAGTTGGATAAAATAAAAATACAATTTATTCAAATTCACTGGAAGAAGCTAATTTGGGTTTAAAGAAAAAAATATATAATTTTAAGCATGTAAAACTAAGTTGAAGGGCCAGCAGGTGGTGTGGAGATTGAGGCACTGTACTAACTGTGGTTCGAGTCCTGGATCTGTTGGCTTGAAATTCACACCAGGTGTGTGTGAATGCATTCTGGAAATCCCAGGAGAAGAAGGGATTGCAGCACAGTCATCCCTTTTGGGGGATGATTTCTCACTTTCCCCCTCTATTTCTGTCTCTCCATCAAGGTCACATGCCCAATAGCAAAAATCTAAAAATATATAAGAAAATAAATAAATATGTTTTAATTTGTATAAAATAAAATTAATTATGTAACTATTTATCTTTATATAATCTTATGATTATTATACATAAAAAACCCAAAGATGATAAGAGGAGAATTGAAGAGAAGTAGAAATTCCATTCTAGTGACAGAGGGCCAAAAAAGAAAGAGAAAAATCAGGAGAGCTAAAAGGTGGTCCTTTTGAAATCTTAATACAATTTATTTTTTAAACATGATTTAGAAAAGTCACCAAGGGGGAAATGCTACTTTCAGACTTTAAATGTATACATTCTCTAATGCTACAAATTATATAAAAAATAGTTGAAAATATTTCTATTTATTATATACATGTTCAAGTTGGTATATTTATTAATATAAGTTGCTCTCAGTTATTCAAAGTTATTATAAAATAAGATGGAATACATGACTGAAAGAGTTTATTTCAAGTGGTTTGCACTTTAAGTGGTTTAATAGCTAATAATAGTTCATCTTTACTCACTGTAGATGATTATAATTCACTTATTATAATTACTTACATTTCAAGCAACTCCATGCAATAGTCATTCACTTTCTCTTGCTAGCTACTGAGGACGCAGAGGAGGACAGGCTAACAGTGTCAACATTAGCTGAAGAAATGAGTAGCTACCTCATTCAAAGGAAAACAGCCTCAGCTCATTTGTTTTTATTTATTAACTATTTATTTTGCAATTGTTGCTCTTATTGCCCTTTCCCAAATGTTGCTTATAAAAAATGTGAAAGTACTCCCATGAATTTATGAAAAATGAATAACTAATTATATAATATTTAAACTGTCAGTTTTTTAAAAATTACTTTTTCTTCTGTGTTATTTCCTTACATTTCATGGCATTCAGATGCTCTCATTTTTATGAAACATTATATGATATTATTTATGTAGTTTTTTTTTCCTTCATGAGAAAGAAGGAGAAAGACAAGCACCCTCCACAAGGTCGACAGTCCTCTCTCTGATCCTCCAACCAGCCAGGAGGAAGAGCAAACTTGTGTGCTCCATGGGTGTGTGGTCTATCTGGATACTAAAATCTTGATTTTCCATATGGCTTCCTGCCTCACAGAACTATGCATCATTACTGTGCAACAGGGACTGGGCCTGTGAAACCAGTTAAACAGTTTTCAAGTAAAATATTTAAGTACCTAAGAAAAAAAATGTATGCAAAATATTTAAGCAATTAAGAAAAAAATATATGGTATATCTAGTTCTCATGGCTGTCATTAGTGGCATTGATATTGGAATCAGTATCACAGACTTACATTTGGGGAAAATGAGACTTAGAGAATCAGATGTTTTCCTACCTCACACAGCTGTTAAGAAGTGGAGTCAGGATCTGAACACAGATAGCTTGGTTCTCAGACTTATATCTTTTTTTTCTTTCTTTTTTTGTTTTGGAAAGTGCATTTTTTTAGTTCTTCTATGAGCAAGAGTGACGAGCTGTGTGGGATGATCTCTCACTTTCCCCCTCTATTTCTGTCTCTCCATCAAGGTCACATGCCCAATAGCAAAAATCTAAAAATATATAAGAAAATAAATAAATATGTTTTAATTTGTATAAAATAAAATTAATTATGTAACTATTTATATTTATATAATCTTATGATTATTATGTTATTAAGAAAAATAATACATAAAAAACCCAAAGATGATAAGAGGAGAATTGAAGAGAAGTAGAAATTCCATTCTAGTGACAGAGGGCCAAAAAAGAAAGAGAAAAATCAGGAGAGCTAAAAGGTGGTCCTTTTGAAATCTTAATACAATTTATTTTTTAAACATGATTTAGAAAAGTCACCAAGGGGGAAATGCTACTTTCAGACTTTAAATGTATACATTCTCTAATGCTACAAATTATATAAAAAATAGTTGAAAATATTTCTATTTATTATATACATGTTCAAGTTGGTATATTTATTAATATAAGTTGCTCTCAGTTATTCAAAGTTATTATAAAATAAGATGGAATACATGACTGAAAGAGTTTATTTCAAGTGGTTTGCACTTTAAGTGGTTTAATAGCTAATAATAGTTCATCTTTACTCACTGTAGATGATTATAATTCACTTATTATAATTACTTACATTTCAAGCAACTCCATGCAATAGTCATTCACTTTCTCTTGCTAGCTACTGAGGACGCAGAGGAGGACAGGCTAACAGTGTCAACATTAGCTGAAGAAATGAGTAGCTACCTCATTCAAAGGAAAACAGCCTCAGCTCATTTGTTTTTATTTATTAACTATTTATTTTGCAATTGTTGCTCTTATTGCCCTTTCCCAAATGTTGCTTATAAAAAATGTGAAAGTACTCCCATGAATTTATGAAAAATGAATAACTAATTATATAATATTTAAACTGTCAGTTTTTTAAAAATTACTTTTTCTTCTGTGTTATTTCCTTACATTTCATGGCATTCAGATGCTCTCATTTTTATGAAACATTATATGATATTATTTATGTAGTTTTTTTTTCCTTCATGAGAAAGAAGGAGAAAGACAAGCACCCTCCACAAGGTCGACAGTCCTCTCTCTGATCCTCCAACCAGCCAGGAGGAAGAGCAAACTTGTGTGCTCCATGGGTGTGTGGTCTATCTGGATACTAAAATCTTGATTTTCCATATGGCTTCCTGCCTCACAGAACTATGCATCATTACTGTGCAACAGGGACTGGGCCTGTGAAACCAGTTAAACAGTTTTCAAGTAAAATATTTAAGTACCTAAGAAAAAAAATGTATGCAAAATATTTAAGCAATTAAGAAAAAAATATATGGTATATCTAGTTCTCATGGCTGTCATTAGTGGCATTGATATTGGAATCAGTATCACAGACTTACATTTGGGGAAAATGAGACTTAGAGAATCAGATGTTTTCCTACCTCACACAGCTGTTAAGAAGTGGAGTCAGGATCTGAACACAGATAGCTTGGTTCTCAGACTTATATCTTTTTTTTCTTTCTTTTTTTGTTTTGGAAAGTGCATTTTTTTAGTTCTTCTCAGAGCAAGAGTGACGAGAGAGAGAGAGAGAGGGAGAGAGAGAGAGAGAAAGAGAGAGAGAGGGGCAGGTCCTTCTCCCATAGGGTTTAGATGCTGTGATCCACCCCCAGACACAGCCAACCTGGATCACAGCTGGCACATACTCAGGGAGGACTCCAGACATGAACCTGGAACCTTTCCATGTGGTCAGTCTCGCAGAGGAAGGCGTTCTACTGTTATGCTGCTATTCAGCTCCCTCCCAGACCCATAACTTCAACACTGCACTCCTCAAAATAAATGAAATAGTAAATGGTGAAGGCTTCATTTTTAAGATATGGCTTATATCTATTACAGTAAATGACAATATTGGAAAGCCAATCTAGTTTTCACTTTACTATGTGCTTCGTTCCATCAAAACGTTTATTTATTCCGTTTTGCTTCCAGTGAATGGTATCACTGCTCCTAAGAGAGAGGATACTTCAGAAATAGAAACTGAGGTAGTGCAAAATACAACTGCTCTAGATATGAGCAATATACAACTACCTTCTGAACTCTGGCTCCTTCCCTTGTATTTGGAACACATAAGACCCCAGTCTCCCCCTGCTCCAACTGAGAGACAAGGGATGGAAAAAGATGAGGAGAATGGGGATTTGCCCAGATATCAGGGAACCAGAATAACAGAGAAGCAGTGTGGACTTAGAGATCAAGAAGAAAAGAAGGAGCAATTGGAGGAAAAAATGGAAGAAAAAAAATAAAGAAGTGCTATGGACTGAGTGTTTGTGATCTGCAGTATTCCTTTTTTGAAGCTTAACAGCAGATGTGGTGGTATCAGGAGGTGAGGCCCATGAGTGACGATGAGATTAAAAGGACAAAGTCTCATAAGAGGTGCTTCAGAGAGACCCCACAGTTCTGCTACCACGTAAGGATGAAGGATAAAGTATCTGCGGTAAACCAGGGACCCAGTCCTCACCAGATGCAGCGACTTTGGCACTTTGACCTTGGGCTTTCCAAATTCCAGAACAATGAAAAATGCATTTCTATTGTTTATAAGCCATCTAACTGATGGAATTTTGTAAAGCAAAGCAACCAGAACAGACAAAGATAAGAGGGATGAAAAAAACAAAATACCTAAAACTGAATACCTTACGAAGTTGACATCCTTGTTATACTGTTGCCATGGCAACCAACAAATCACTTCATAAGGAAATCTGAGCCAAAATAATTTATTTGCAAACACAGAAACATGAAATTGGGTCACAAACAGACTGTAGCCAGCCTAGATATACCTGACACTGACGCCTGTAGCACAGCCCCAAGTGAGAGTTTCTTGCTGTGGTCAAATACCTGAAGCTGCTGTCCTCTGGCCATGGTCTAAATATTGTGTACCCTTTGGCTTAATGTATTTCATAAGAAAATATTTTTACTGGTTTTAGAGCCTATGTAACTTAGGAAAATCCTCTACAAAACACCAAGGGATGAACACCTGACAATGCATCAAAGACCAAAGTGTATGAATATTGGCCCATGCTCCAAATGTCCTTCCCTAGGCCCCGCTACCCAGTTTGTGGTATCTTATTTTAGCAGCTTAAACAACTAAGACAAAAATCCTCAGAAAGTAAGTCCTGTCAAAAATGATGGGGATTTATAAATGGCCCTTCCCAAGTCTAGCCTCAGATGAAATCACAGCCCTGGTCAGTGTGCTAATTATTGTTCATGACACCTGAATCACAGGACCCAGTTAGTGCCAGAACTCCTGACCCGAGGAAACTGTGAGAGAATGGACACATTGTGTTCGACAGCTCTGTTGGTTGCAATATGTTATGTAGTAACATAAAAATAATGCACTGATGTGGTAATTGTTATAATTATAGGATTTCATTATACTTATAATGACTATGACCCTTAATTATTGTTGTTCATTAATAAGGGCCTTAAGTATCTTAAGTCTCTGAGATAATCATGGTTATAATAATGATAACTTTTATACAGCACTGAATTGATATTGTTAAAAGCATTTTTTTTTTTTAGGCTTTTGCATAGGGCACATGTGCTCGCTACAGAGAGAGAGAGAGAGAGAGAGAGAGAGAGAGGGAGAGAGAGAGAAAGTGAGAAATCACTCTCTGTCCCCCCAGGGAGATAGTCACTAGTCACATTGCAATCCCCTCTCCTCCATTCTCCTACTGGGATTTTGGGCACACACACACACACACACACCACACACACACACACACACATGTGCCTGGCATGACTCTCAAGCTGCCTGGTCCAGGACTCTAACCATAGTTAATCATGTGGAAGTCCAGCACCTTAACCACCATGCCACCTGCTGGCCCTGCAGTTAACGTATGTTAACTAATTGAGTTTTTTGAAAATCGTCACCCTATAAACAAAGATGTAAAGAAGATAAAATATTTGCCCAAAGTCACATGACAAGGGACTATTGTGGCACGTGCTTATACATAATATTTATGTGAAGCTTGCTGTAGTTTCTGAGACACTCATTACTTCACAGTCTTAACCTTACCGGGCATATATTCTAAGCTGTAAATGAGAAATCATGAGCCAATATATTTTATTTTAAATCTTTAAACATATGACTGTTTTCAGCATAAAGATATAGGAGGAAAAGCTTAATGAACCTTGGCAGAAGTTATTATGCCTGAGTTCTGATCACTGCAAAAACTCAGAAAGGATGGAGAGGAAATTCCAGACACGTAGTAACTGGCTACAATGAATCCCACATTTTAATCTGTTAGCACTGGCATAATTGGTTTAAGCCTTGAGTTTGTTCCACACAAAAGATACAGAAAGATATTAGATTCCATCCTTAGAATAGAATCCAAGCATAAATACAAACTAATATTAAAGATTAGTGGCCTCCATATGTATTATAAATTCTGTAGGATGGAAAAATCTGATCATAACTAGGCAAGAAAAGGCTGTAGCAAGTGCCTTCCAAATGTGTTCTTTCAAAACGAGTGTGATGTGGGCTACGTGTTCTGCTCTGTCCACTGGGAAAGCACAGGGGGGTCGCATCTGGACAAGGTGCTGTCAGGACTCTCGGCTGTTTGGCTCAATCACCATTAAGTTTGTGATAAGTGAAATACCTTCTGGAATGTGGATTTCTTCTGTCTGGGTTTTTCTTAACTGTTTATGATCAATAAGAATCAGGAGCCAATGGCCTTGAAATGGCTTTGACATTTAGTGTCACATAAACCATCCTAAGTGGGAGGCAGTGACCCAGAAAACATCAGGATGCTGACATTGGCCATTTGCTTATTGCCAACAAATTCTTTCTTTGACACATCCAGGAGATTATGAGATGCCACCTGTACCACACAGATGGCCTCTAGGCATACTGGAAAGAAAAATGTGCACATACATATAAGAAATCATGCCGCCTTCTCATTAACCATCTAGAAATGGGTAAAAACATTTAGGAACAGCATCCAGTAAGTGGGTTGATTTAATTTTTAGTTAGTTTAATAACTACAACACTTTTCAGTGCTATGGAGAATATTTTTAAAAACACTTCTATGACCTTTAACCAAATAAAATAGATATTAGCATGTTTTATGTTACAGTTAATGTTTTTAACTGAAGTAGTAAATTTCTTAGACCATTGATATCTTCCATTCTCTCTCTTTTGTCCAGGGGGCAATCATAAACATTAAGTTCAAAGATATTTTTCCTGTTTATATTTGCATGCATTCAATATATTTATTGGTAAGTATAGATAATTTTTGTATTTTTAGTAGTAATTATTAAAAACAGATACAGTACATGGATTATATCAAGTGAATTGATGGCATGCTTTTGACAAATATCTATAATAATATATGTAAATGTGGTTTGTTTATAATATTTCTCCATATTAATTTCTACTTTGTTCTGTTGAACAGTATTTCTTTCCTTATTTTGATACATTTAATATTCCCCTTTTATAGCTAACATATGGGCCAGACGGTAGCACAGAGGTAAGACAAACACTGAGGAGGCTGGCCCAGAGGAGAAGGTTCTGGGTGGGCATCTAGAGACCTTCTTGAGTACACCAGGTACAAAAGGTTTTTGAAAAATTTATGTAATATGCACATTTTGAAAAATGCATGTAGTTCACATTTTCTACACTAAAATAAACTCATACTTTAATTTCATTTTTCCTTGAACTCTTTAAGTCCCCTTATAAATCGTGGGTATTTGTTGGTCATTATATACTTGCAAAAATATTTTTACACTCTGTCACTTACCTTATAACGTTGGATAGTGTTTTATAATATGCAATTTTAAAAAGTGTTCATTTTAGTCAAATTCAACAATATATTTATTTGTATTGATTTTGTTTTTTTTGTACCATGTATCATTTTTCTACAATGATAATATAACTTGATTATTTATTTATTTAGAGAGATTTTTGCTATAGGGTGCTTGTGCTTGCTGGAGAGTCAGAGAGACAAAAAGCAAGAAATCATCTCTCAGGGAGGATGGCCATGCTGCAATCCCTTCTCCTCCATTCTCCTCTCAGTCTCTTGGGCATACACTCACACGTGCCCAGCATAACTTTCAAGCCACCAGACCTGGGGTTTGAACTGTGGTTGAACCCAGCAAGGGAGAGTGGGAGTCCAGGGAAGTGACCATTACACCATCTGCTGACCCCTCTTTATTGATTTTAAATGTTTTACTCCTTATATTTAGCTCCTTTAATTTATCTAGAATACATTTTATGCAGGTTATGTAATCAAAATCAAGCATGTATATATTTATTCACACATCATACATATATGTGCACATGAATTTATACATGTACACCCATATTCATGATTGTGCATGTGTATACATAAAATCTGTAGATTTACAAATATATATACATATATGCATTTTTTACACATTTTCACATAGATAGGTATATGTAGATATAAATGTATGTGTGTGTATACACACACTGGCATGACTGGTTAAAACCTTGAGTCTCTTTCCCACACAAAGGCAGAGGAAGATACCAGATTCCATCATTAGGGTGGCATTGAAGCCTAAGTACATATGTATGTACACACATGCATTTAGGCCTATATAATGTATATAAAATAAGTATAAAAATACATACACACATATATGTATATGTACACACACACACATATATATATATACACACACATATGTGTGTGTACATATATATAAGTATATAATATGGAGCTATTGTGCTTTTCATGTTAAGGATATTCACAAACAAAATTAATTCACAGCACCTAATATAATCTTGTATGAAATGATTGCATGCTCTCTGACAGACACAGAACCTCCTTAGCTGTTCATTAAACTGTCTCTGACAGGGTTTCCACAGTGTCACCGTGAACATGTATTGGTTTTTCCTTGAAGTCTATAAAAGTCTTTAAATAATAATTTTTGTTCAATCATAGATATTTGCATAGACCACATATAGGCTAGCCCATTATTTCCCCCCTGGTTCTATATTGCCACTGTTGTAACACAGCAATGCTCGCATCATCAAAGCTCTATAGGTTGGATTGCTAATATATTCCATTTAACATGCTTACTCGTAGTAAATTTACTGGTAATCCAGGTAGTTCTTTTCATATTTTCTTCATGTTTTTAAGCTAGTCTTTACACAGATCTCTTTTGTATGAATTTTAGAACAACATAATAAGTATTTTTACAAAGCCTACATATTTAGTGACCATGGGTTAAAATACAATTAATATTGAGAAGTAAAGTATTTAAATATTTTTTCTAAAATTACATAGTTTTATTCATAAACAGAAAAAATATTTTAATTGTTAATATAAGACATTTCATCCATGTCTATATTGTTTATATTTTACTAATTAAAAAAAATTAGATGCAGATATCTTCTGTTCAAAATTAGCAATTATACCTGTATTATAATTTGGGGATTTTACATACATATATGTATACACACACACACACAGAGGGAGGAGAGAACAAATTAGTTTATTTAAGCCCAAAGGCAAAGAAAATATCTTTTTTCTTTTTTTTGGAGAGGTTTTTCCTACAGGGCACATGTGCTCTCCAGAAAGACAGAGAGAGACAGAGACAGAAAGCGAGAAATCACCCCCCCAGGGGGGGATGGTCATGCCACAATCCCTTCTCCTCCTTTCTCCTCTTGGGATCTCTGGTGGGAATGCACGCACATGCGCCCGTTGTGAGTTTAACCCGCCGGGTCTGGGACTTGAACTGCGGTCAACTACATGGGAGTCTAGTGACATAGCCATTACACTAACTGCTGGTCCCAAGAAAATTTCTTTGGTTAAAAAAAAAAACAAAACAACTTTAACAATAATATAGATTGACCCTTTTCTGAAATGATTCCCTTGAAATGTAGTAATCACAGCTTGATATTTCTGTTAACCTTTTAAATGGGATATGACAGGAATTCAATAGAAATAAAATCTCTCTTCTTATGCAGTTCTTTGAGAGTTCAGAGATGTAATGGTCCCCAAAGTTCTTGAAGAGAAGCAAATATCTATGATTGAACAAAAACTATTATTTAAAGACTTCAGGGCAAAAACAATACATGTTCACAGTGACACTGTGGAAACCCTGTCAGAGACAGTTTAATGAACAGCTAAGGAGGTTCTGTGTCTTGGTCAGAGAGCATGCAATCATTTCTTACAAGATTATGATGTCAGGTGCTGTGAATTAATTTTGTTTGTGAATATCCTTAACATAAAAATGTAGTTTTGGATTATTTTTGGAATCAAATACTGTGATAAAAGTTGTAAGTCCTCAAGTGGGAATACAAATAACTTGAAATATTTCCAATATGTCCAAAAGCACAGTCTTGAAATTGGGGTATAAAAATGTTATTCAGAGAATGATGAAAGCTTATGGATAAATGGAATCATTAATACTTTCAAGTACTAAACACCTTCCAGATTAAACGGTAGAAAGTACACAGATTTGCCAGTTTTTAGAGCAGGTTACATTCTGTTACTTGTTGGCACATGGAGTAAGTGCAACTGAGTTTAGCAAAGTAAGCAAGTTTCACAATACTGAGACTCATAGGCGGGACAAAGGCTAACATTTTATTCGGACTTTTGGGGGAGTCACTATCACTGTTTTTGTTCAGGTACAGTAACCAAGGGAGAAGGAGGAAAAGAGATCAAGGCTGTGCAGTTACTGTGAAGATCCGGTAAATGAAGGAACAGGATGGCATGGGCTAGTTTAGTTCTAACGGGGGTAGAGTAAATTGAATAGACAGATTTGGGACATACTGAGTTAAAATGGCATGATTTATTGGTTTCTAGAATGTAAAAGGGTGAGGAATGGTGGAGAATCATGTTTGTCTCCCAGGTTTCAGGGTTCTTTTTCTTGGCGGGTTGGGGGGGGGGAGATTTGCTATAGGGTACATGAGCTGGCCAAAGAGAGATAAGAAAGAGTGAGAAATCAACCCCAAGAGACAGGCCATGCCACAATCCCTTCTACTCTTTCCTTCTCCTGGGATTCTGGAAATGTGCGTGCACACACACTCACACACACCCATATGCAGAGCATTATGGGCAGTCACCTTGTTCTAAATTTGGGTTTTGTTTTGTTTTATTTTATTCTGTTTTGTGTTTTACTTTTCTTTCAACAGGAATGTACACATTCACAGTGCACAAGCCATACATGTATTGCTCAATGGGATTCCACACACTGAACACACCCATCAAAGAAATATCTTTTTTTTTTTTTTTATTAATTCACTATACACCATCACAACACACAAATGAATTTTCCATCCAAAATACACTGTGCATTGGTTCAATCAAGCACATCAACATACATGTTCTCAGCAAATAATTTTCCAGTTCTTACATCGTGCATACCTTGCCCTTTGTCTTCCCATCCCTGATTCCCCATCCCCCACCCTCTGCTATGTCCCATCTTCCTCCCCCA
>NW_006159558.1:349026-354522 GCF_000334495.1 Tupaia belangeri chinensis | reverse complement strand
TGACCATCAGTTGATGCGGCACAGCAGCCATCTTGTGATTAGGAGGAATGGTGTTGTGGGGATCTGCAGCATGACTTATCCTCCGGTATCTGGCTTCCCTAAGAATGGTAGGGTAGTTCCTGTTCTTCCCTGAGGTAATGCAGGGCTGGTAACCATCATCTTCTCACTGTCCATAGGTAGAGAAAATCCTTCTATACAGTATATTTCTCAATTGGTTTAAGACAGCTAAAGATTCTTTCTGTTGCTTATGGTTGTAAGTTCTCCCAGGGGGGGTGGGGGATGCGCCCGCCGCCACCTTGGCGCGGGGAGGCCCGCGCAGGACCCGCCACCGGTCGCAGCCTAGGCGCAGGGCCCCTCAAAGAAATATCTTCAAAATCAAGAAACAAGGGTTCCTAGTACTCCAGAATCTCTCCACATGTACCTTCTTCTAATTGCTAAGTCACTAGCTCCTAAAGATCAACAGTATTGGGATTACTTACTCATTGTCCATTGTGATATTAAAGATAAAAAGTAAAATGAACAAAGCTGGGACTCATGGTTCCTCAAATGTAGTAAGTTTACATGTCACCTGGAGGTCTTGTCAAAATGAGGAACTAATTCAATGGATCTGGGAACCAACCTGGAATTCTGCACCTCTTACCAGGTCTCATGAGTCAGAGTGGCTGATTTGTAAACCATAGTGCAAAGAGGTAAGTTCCCCTCTGTAAAAATTCTTCTGCTATCTGTGAAGCAAAAGTAGTCCAGAGCTGTCTGCAAAATACAGGGACCACTTATATTTTGAACAAACAAAACATTGAATAAACACAAAAATAAAAAGTTATCTTTTGATAATAATGTATATGGTAATGTCTTTGACTTGACTAACATGCACTGTATTTGTCCTGGGAAAAACCATGCTGGACACTGTAAAGTTGTGCACTGTTTAAATGCAAATTAAAAATTTTTAAAATAAGGTAAATAAAATACATTTTGTAGGCCTCAGTAGAGGATAAGCCTAAGATTTTGATTATGCCCTAGACTCATCAGGATTACTGCCCTAAAAGGCATTTTAGTTTATAGAATGTGAACGTGATTCTGCCAAATGACTGTAGATTTCACAGTGTGACTCCTACCCCTCCTCCTCCCTAGGGCTCTCGAGTTCCCGATGTAAAGAATAAGGTACCATCAGTTGCCAGTGTCTTAAATGAATCAATGTAAACTCTTAATGAAAAGCATGCAGCCTTCCCTCTTCTGCCCTTTATCTTTGTTATATACACCAGCTATCTTGGGCACCATTTTGATGAGCACATATTTAGAAAACTAGAAATTTGCTCTGGCTCACATAAACCATTTCTAATTCACTTATCATGTTTCAGCCACCTTGTTATGTTGACTGACCTTAGTCTAGATTTGAATACTTACATAGTTCTAATGGAAGAGTGAAGGTTGACATAACTTTGGCCAAATTAATTATATTGAGCACTCAGTTTGTATGCTGAAATTAGCTAAATTTAGCTAAAATTGTATGCACAGTAGACAGTGTTATGTCTTGGATTCCATTTGTGCATTTCTTCTAAATAACTGACTGAGTTTTCCATCTATCTTATTCCTGGCGGCCCTGCCATGGCTAGTGGTGCACAACCTCTTTCCAACTTCAGGGTCAGCCCAGGCAGCACTTGGTGGCAGGCTGACGTGTGCTCATTACTTCTGTGTTCAGAACGTCTCTGCTGTGACTGCAGAGTGGGCCACCTTTAGTCAGTTATCAAATAAATAATTAATTGCAATGATATTTTTCTAGACTGTTGGTTTTGGTAGTGTTTTAAATTTAAACTTCTTAACACTTTGTAACTCTTAACCACTCTGATTTTAGTATTAAACTTCCTTACATAATATCTTTTTTTTTTTTTTTTGGAGAGGTTTTTTCACTATAGGGCGCGTGCGCTCGCCAGGCAGACAGAGATAGACATAGAGACAGAAAGCGAGAAATCACCCCCCAGGGGGGATGGTCACGCCGCAATCCCTTCTCCTCCATTCTCCTCTCGGGATCTTGGGCATGTACGCACACGCACCCGGTGTGAGTTTTAAGCCACCGGGTCCGGGACGCGAACCGTGGTCGACTACGTGGGAGTCCAGCGACATAGCCATTACGCTAACTGCTGGTTCCCGCTTACATAATATCTTTAAGCATTTTCTTTCACACATGTTCTGGAGTTTCTGTTATATTTTCTGACATCAAATTTCTCCTTTCTCTCAACATAGAGTCTCATTAGC
Organism: Tupaia belangeri chinensis; assembly: GCF_000334495.1. Taxonomy (NCBI): domain Eukaryota; kingdom Metazoa; phylum Chordata; class Mammalia; order Scandentia; family Tupaiidae; genus Tupaia; species Tupaia belangeri. The sequence goes on along the minus strand of NW_006159558.1, from coordinate 352,272 downwards.
ATTCCACTTTTATTCATCATAATTGACACTATCACTCTCATTTTTCCTTACCAATTGTATTGATTTATCTTGATTGTAAACAGAATGATACTGAATGCTTAAACAAAAACAAAGGAAAAAAAATCTTTACTAAAGGCTGTAAATTGGCATCTCCTTTATATTGATACATGATCAGTGAACCTTTTTTGTATGTTCTTGGTAAACTAGCCAGAATCTTCTTCTAAACGTTTTTCCCCCTTTCTTTTTCTTTCCATTATCCTGCATAAACTAGTCTGTCTTTGATTGCCAGCTCCCTGTTAACAAGTTTGAGATGGCTGACTTAGAATTTTATGGGTTTGAAGTTGTATCTCCCCTTTCATACAATTGGCCACCACCTAGCAATTTCCATGCCCTTTTGCTGACACAAACTATTTCTTGCGATGTGTTATTTCCCCTTAGCCATGTCCCAGACTTTACACAGATCACCTGCTTAAGTCCATCAAATAAAATGTAAAATGTATCATCTCAATAACTTTCCCAGCTTTCATAAAGTAGCATCATCCATCATCGGTAATAGCATCCTTTCAAGCCCTCAAACAACATGTTCAAACAGTAAACCCCTGAGTAAAAACGGGAAATGATGTGGAAAGGCACTCTCTTAAGAGAACATGGTTAAAATGTTCAGCGCTATCGCATAATGAACTTTTTTATGAAATCAATAATCAGAGGTACCAACCTCAATTTAGTTTACACACTTACGATGATTAATTTTAGATGTTAGCTAGACGGCATTAAAAGATACTCTGATAACTGGTAAAACTAATTCTGTCTACATCTTGGAGGGTTTTTCAGGGAGATTGGCATTTGAATTGGTTCACTAAGGACGAGCTGCCTTCACTGAATGTTGGCAGGTGCTCTCCAATCAGTCAAGGGCCCAGATAGAATGAGAAAATAGAAATAAATAAATGAATAAATAAAATGGAAGAAAGAACAATTTGTTCTCCCTTTTCTGGCACTGGGCCACCTGTCTTCCCTTGTCCTTAGACATCAGAACTCTGATATCTCAAGTCTTTGGACTCTGGGACTTGAACCAGTAGACCTTGGCTTCTCAGGCCTTTGGCCTAGGACTGAGAGTTACAACAGAGGCTTTCATGATTCTGAAGTCTTTGGACTTGAACTGAACATTCACCTGACTTACCTTGTTCTTCATCTCCCGGGCGGCCTATCAGCCTTCATAGTTACGAGAATTCCCCTAGTAAATGCCTTCTCATCTATACTTCCCTTCTTTTCTTTTCTTAAAGAATTATTTATTTAATTTTATTTATTATTCTTATTTTTACATTTTCTATCGGGCATGCATGCTCACCAGAGAGGCAGAAAGAGAGAGTGTGGGAAAGCGAGACAGCAGCTCCGAGGTCCAGGATTGGTAGCACGGTCAGCCATGTGGGAGTTCAGTACCTTAACCACCACGCCACCTGCTGACCCGATTTTCCTTTTTTTCTTCCTCCTTCTCTCTCTGTGTTGGTTCTGTCTCTCTGGAGAACACCAACTAATACAACATTTCAGTTCATTCAAGGATTTGTAAGTATTTATTGGACTTGTTTATGTATTTTGTGTTGGTTCTGTCTCTCCGGAGAACACCAACTAATACAAGATTTCAGTTCATTCAAGAATTTGTAAGTATTTATTGGACTTGTTTATGTATTTTATTTATTTATTTTTTCAGAGATTTTTGCTATAAGGCGCGTGTGCTCGCCAGACAGACAGAGACAGAGAGACAGAAAGTGAGAAATCACCCCCCAGGGGGGAGGGCCACGCCGCAATCCCTTCTCCTTGGCACTCCTCTCGGGATCTAGGACACACACGCACATGCGACTGGCATGAGTTTTAAGCCACCGTGGTCGACTACGCGGGAATCCAACGACATAGCCATTAAGCTAACTGCTGGTCCCTGTATTTTATTCTTAAAGTTGAGAATGGCACAAATCTAGGCATAAAATATTGTTTTTAGCTAATATCCAACATTCTTGCAGGGTATTTTTAAAAATCTACCCATATTTGACTTCTAAATTATCAAATTCATGACTTGGATTTATCAGCCTTTTGACTTAGGGATAGAATTTCTTATCCCTTGAAAGTAATTCTAGGATTTGGGACCTGAATCCCTCAAAAGAAGCTAGAAAGTCACACATAAAATTAGTTTGTAAGCAGAATTTTCAATATAAGGAAAGATAGGCAAGAAAATGAAATGGAGAACAAGTATGTATGTTTCAAAGACATCAAAAGAGCCCCAGCCTATGTGACGAGTCTCACATACTGGAAGTCACCTGGTCAGCTGTGGGTTTCAGATCCTCAGGTCAACCCGAAAACACACTGAACGTCCATGTTCCCAAGATTCGGAGGGCCTGCAGGCGGGATAGACGGGATGGCAGCATGATGAGCCCCTGCAGTCTCGCTCTCTCATTCTCTCTCTCTCTCACATGTGTGTGCATGCACTTGCTAAAAACACACACCAAAAAATGAGAGAGAGCGTTACATGAAAGAGTAAGAAGATATGTAACTATGTAGGCAGAAGCTTAAAAGAACACGTGAATAGTAAAAAAGAATAAAATGGATTGCACAGAGTAATAGAATAAATTCTAGTCTGAAAAGATAAGGGAATGCTAAAGTTGGTCAGAAAATTCTCAGTGAAAATAGCTCAGATATCCAAAAGTTTAAAATATGTGAAAGATGTTAAAAGAAAGAAAGAAAGAAAAAAAACACTTAACAGCTTGAAGAAACTTTCACTAGGGTTTTGAGAATGACGTATTAGAGGAAATAGAAAAGAAGCAAAATTTGAAGGGATAATTACTGATAATTATTCAGGTGTGGAGAAAATCATGAATCCTCATGAAAAATGCTGTCTGAATACAAAGATAAAATGTACAAGAAATTTATATCTAGACACAGAAGGAAAATTACAGAATGGTAAGAATAGGAAAAAAGAATTAAGATAACAAAAGCAACACATACAAGATTATCCAAAAAACATAAGTGACAGTCTGGCAGTTTCCTTGGTATGAGAGAAAGCAGAATACAAAAATAAAGTTTTATCTTGAAAGTGCTAATGGGAAATTTTCCCATGATGTGTATCCCTGCTCAGCTAAGCCATTATTTAATAGCAATATTCAAATATACAGTTATTTTGATATAAAAAAGCCTCATTAAAATTTTATCCATCAAAAAACAACATACCCAAGATAGCATATAAAAATTATGATCCATGGA
>NW_006159558.1:327800-347551 GCF_000334495.1 Tupaia belangeri chinensis | reverse complement strand
TATATATATATATATGGACTTATATTAGCTTAATTAATTTCATTCTACATTAACTTAAAAGTGACACATAGATTTAGTTCTTGGTTTCTAAAGATAAAATTTGCTTTTAGGCAATAATAAACTATAATAAAGGTATGGATAATTATGGATTTCTAAATTCGTTATTTTTAAATGAAAAAAATATATATTTCACAAATCTAAAGTATTAGATATGTAAAATTATGACTTAATAAACCATTGTAAGGCTCAACAGAATTGTTGAACAATATTGATTGTAATACAATATAAGATAAAAGGTAATTTAGTTCAGCATTCATTCAGGAATAGCAACAAAAAATGCTTTCTTAGAAAAGAGAGATAAACTTTTTTAACTTGACAAAATGTTTACCAGAAACTTATAATCAACTTTTTTCCCATTGAGAAATTTCTCAATTAGAGTCAGGAGCAAAACAAGTGTTCCTGGTATAATTGCTTCTGCTCACCACAATACATTGGATTAATTTATTCTCAAAACATAGAGAAAGAAATAAAATGTAGGAATTAAAAAAAAAGTAACGTTTTTATTCAGAGAGAATAGTATTGTATCCTGAGAAATACCAGAGACTGTAGAGACCAACTAACAATTTGTACTTTACAATCTAGATCAGCATATTAAAGACTATAGCTCTTGTATATAAATTGGAAATATAACTGAATATAGTTTGCTCACAATACTGAAAAGCACAAAGATATAAATGGACCCACTTAATTACAAATGAGGTATGTTTACTTGAGAAAAAAATTTTAAGAATGTAGAAATCTCATATAAACACATATTTATACATGGGAAACAAGTATGATGTAAAGATGCCAGTCTTTCCCATGTTAATATATGAAGTTTTGTTATACCAGCAGAATCCTACAGAACACTTGACATACTATTTCTAAAATTCAAATAGAAAAATAAGATCTGGGGACCAGCAGTTAGTGTAATGGCTATGTCACAGGACTCCCACGTAGTCGACCGCGGTTCAAGTCCCGAAACCTGTGGCTTAAAACTCACGCCGGGCACGTGTGCGTGCGTGCCCAAGATCCCGAGAGGAGAATGGAGGAGAGGGGATTGCGGCGTGGCCATCCCCCCTGGGGGTGATTTCTCGCTTTCTGTCTCTCTGTTTCTCTCTGTCTGGCGAGCACATGCGCCCTATAGCAAAAACCTCTCCAAAAAAAAAGAAAAATAGGATCTGGACAAAAGTTAATAAAAGTTAAACATACTTTGTGAAGGGTTAGGAGATGGAATATTGTTATGGTGCTGGGCTCCCACATAGTGGAATGCAGTTTGAATCCTGGACCCAGCAGCTTGAGACTCACGCCAGGGGTGCATGTGTCTGTGAATCCAAACTTCTGAGAGAAGAATTGAAGAAAAGGGGTTGCAGTGTGGCCATCCTCTCTAGGGGGTGATATCTCACTTTCTGTCTCTATTTGTCTCCTTGGCGAGCACATGTACACTATAGCAAAATTCTCTCTCTCAAAAAGAAAGTAAATAAAAAAATTTTGTGATTTGTTACAAAGAGATATCAAAATGTACTGTAATCCTATATTAAATAGCTGTAGTTCTAGTCAATGTATAGAAATATAAGACAAAGAAAAAAATAGAAAGCAAAGGAACAGCCTTTTGTAAAGCAAAACTGAGAAGTGTGATGAATGTGAGAGTAAGACACAAGAACAAAATGTCAGAATATTGTCTATTGGTAAAGGGATTCATAGACATTAAAAAATAATAATAAAATCCAACTGAAGGAGGCATGGAATTGTACAACCTGGAAGCCACAGGGAAGATTGAGATTCATTTCTCAGGCTGATCTGCCTGTCTGTGATCTTAGTTGGTTGGGAATGCCAGGGGGAGGATTGAATATGACAATATCCTTTTGAGGGTGTTTGTCTTCTCTCTCTCTCAAAAAAAAAAAAAATTAACTAAAAGAAAGACTTAGTCCAGCCTTATAGCCTAGTGGTTAAGGGAATCAGATTCCTGATGGCCAATTGTGGTTTAAAAAGCACACTAGATAAATGTTTATGTGGACCCCAAATACTGATAAGATGGAGAAATTAAAGAGAAGGGATTGCAGGGGTACATGCCCATCAGGGGTTATTTTAGCTATCTTTCTCTCTTTGGTATGCACATATACCCACTGGCAATTAAAAAAAGAGAGAGAAAGGGGACCAGCAGGGGGCGTGGTGGTTAAGGCGCTGAACATTCCCACATGGCCAACCATGGTTTGAGTTCTGGACCTGGTGACTTGCTTTCTCATTTTCCCTCTCTCTCTCTTTCTGTGTGTCTCTCTCTGGTCAAATTAAAATAAAATGAATGAATAAGTAAGATAAAATAAATAATTATTTTTTAAAAAAGAGAAAGACTAAATAAAACATTTTAATATTTTACTTCTTATATATTTTCAAAAATTTTGAGGTATAATATTCATTAGGTAAAAAATCATATATATACAACCCATTTCTAGATAATGCCCCTTTCTGATTCTGTAAAAACACTCTTCACATTTCTTTTAGTAAAATTCTTTTCCAAACATAACTATTATACCTTCTATGAACACAGAGTAGGTTTCCTTGCTTTTGAAATTATACAATGAAATTATATGATATGTGGTTTTCATCTGAATTATTTGTAAAACATAACCACCAGATTAAATAACGTGTTGGTGTATTACAGTAGCTAATTCATATCCATAACTTTGTAGTAATGTACAACATGAGAAGCATTATTAATTTGTTTCTTTTAAATGTTAAGAAATATTGGCTAATATATATATTATTTAGAATAAAACTATTAACCTTTTACATTTTGGCCATTCTGGTAGCTATAATGTAATTTTTTAAAAAATTTTAATTTTAATGAAGTTTAAATAATCAATCTTCTATCTTGTCAGTGTTTTTGTTAACTGCTTAAGAAATATTATCATCTTGAATGATAAAGATTTTCTCATATATTCCATCCTCAGAACGTTATGATTCATCCCTTGACATTTAAATCTGTGATCCATTTTAGATTGATTATTATGTGCAAAGTAAGGTAATAAGTCAGATAATTTATTCCTAAATGATATATAATTATATCAAAAACAATTATTGCAAAAATGAGCATTTATTTCTTACGCAACTGAATTTCAGGAGCACATCTGTCAAAATGAAGCTATAGGATTTGTATGTCTGTATTTCTGAATGCTGCCTAAATTTTATTGATATTATACCTCTTTGTATTAACAACATTTAAAAATATTTCTGTCATTTTTTAATAATAGTTGGTATTTGGTGATATATAAGCATTTTCTAACATTATTATTATTCAAGATTGTTTTCAGTTGTTCTAACAATTATGAAGAGAAGTTGAACAAGAAAAATGTGATTTAAAAGATAAGCAAATTAAGTTTGACAATTTACATGAAATACATTTTTAAAAAGTATTATGACCTACAGGACCAGCAGGTAGCATGGTGGTTGGGGTGCAGGACTCCCACATGGCCAACTGAGGTTGGAGTGCAAGACCCAGCAGCTTGGTTTTTCATTTCCTCTCTCTCCCTATGTCTGTCTCTCTCTCTCTGGTCAAATTTAAATAATAACAATAACAATAATAAATAAAATTTAAATAAATGTATATGACCTACAAAAACTGACCAAAGAAGAAATGGAAAACTGCCATAGTATATTATCTATCCAAAAATCTGGTATGTAACTGAAAAACATTTGCACAAATAAAAGCACACATGTGAAAATATTCACCAATACAGTCTTTCTAAATGTTCAAGAAAGAAAAAAATAATAATTTTATAAAATTTCCTAGAAGGGTATAATGAGAGTGAAAACTACACATTTTATGACATCAGCATTGTGAGATACAATAATTTAACAAAACATTATGGAAACAAAATTATTGTTCTACTTCTCTCATAAATACAATGAATAAATTTTTGCAGTCATAATATTGCATATGGTATTAGGACAAGAGAAATTATTTAAGAAAGGTAATTAGATTTATTCAAACATAATCAATATATTTCATTGTATTAGCAGAGCCAAGAGAATAGTCATGGTCACCTCAATCTATGTACACAAAATTGAAAAAGCTTAGACCTCACTCATGATAAGGTCATAGAAAAACTCATAAAGAAAATCGATTTCTTGGTTAGATACATGTTTCTTCACTACTAACACTCAAGTTTTGCATTGTTTTTTGTAGTTCTAAAAAGCAATTCACTTTTTAAGTTTATTAAAAGGTAATAATCTCGGGAACCAGCAGTTAGCGTAATGGCTATGTCGCTGGACTCCCACATAGTCGACCGCGGTTCGTGTCCTGGACCCGGTGGCTTAAAACTCACGCCGGGCGCGTGTGCATGCGTGCCCAAGATCCCGAGAGGAGAATGGAGGAGAAGGGATTGCGGCGTGACCATCCCCCCTGGGGGGTGATTTCTCGCTTTCTGTCTCTATGTCTCTCTCTGTCTGTCTGGCAAGCGCACACGCCCTACAGTGAAAATCTCTCCAAAAAAAAAAAAGGTAATAATCTCAATTTGAATTGTAAAATATACACCTACTTGACTTGGGGATGTGATGATATTGGACTTTACGTATGCAAGTAGACTTAAGGCAATTGTTATTGTTTGAACGTTATGTGAGCTATAACCAAATAGTGGCAAGTTTGATATAACTAGCTCATAGATTACACATATCAGATTTAGAGAAAAAAATATATTTTGGAAACCCACTATTTGCCATTTGCCTTCTTTTTGTAACACAGAGTTTGGGAATATGGATCTTTCTATTTCATTGCCTCTGTTCTTATAAAATAGAATCTCTGTTTCCTATATAGTCTTAGAAATAAAGTTATTTGGATAATTATCATGGGCAAAGGAAAAGAGAAAGGATACAGAGCAAAACAGACTATAAATATTAAAGATTTGGAAACACAAATGATGATATGAAGTCCATGACCAGATTGGTGTTAGGTTATCTTGGACCAACCTTGCAACCTGGTAGTTCAGTGAGTTAGATCCCACATAACCAACTGCTGAGTTTCAATCCCAGCCCTACCAGCTTAAAAACCACACTGCGTGTGTGCATGCATGCACCAAATCCAAATAGACTTGCAAAATGGTGATGGGATTGTGATGTGGTCATGCCTCCATTAGTGCTTTCTTCCTCCTCTTCCTAGACTCTCTCTCTGATGAGTGCATGTTTTCTCTATCAATTAAACAAATATGCTCAAGAATTTTCAATTAATAATAGAATAAATAAAATAGGCTTTCACTAATGAGACCTCACCAAAGACATTACAATTATTGTTCTTCCCTGCCACATACACTAACCTGTTCCAAAAATGTACCGATATAAAATATTTTCCTCTTTTTCTATTACTCTCTTTCAGCTCTTTCCAGTGAATTTTAACTTTCTTAAAAAGAATAGATTTATTGATATCTATAACAGAGATGGCAGGTAGGCTAAGTAGTACATAGGATATAGCTAAGACAGAAATTTAGGGCAATCATTTTGACTCTACGTTGTAACAACCACTCTGTGATACCTTAGATACATTAAAAACCATGTATATTAGCTATGATTTACTCACATTAAATGTCAAACATTGTATTTCTGATGATATGAATCTACTTTAAAACAACAACAAAAATATTACATACAAAACTGAGAGAACAAAAACATTTCAGAAATTATTGTTTATGGACTTATGTAAATATTGCTAAAAATTAAGAGGTACCATATAATGGTAATAGCATTCAGAATTGAATATGTTTTCCTATAAAATTTGGGAGAAGTATATAAAAAACATTTTTAAAACTTTTATTACAAACTTAACTAGAAAATTCAAAAAGTTGTGTGGGTTGCTTGACATGAAGCTCTGGGGAAGTACGTGTTATTTATATGAAACTTGGCTGGTTTTGCTGTTTGAATTGTGCCTGAACAAAAGCCAAATGCTTTAGAATTTTATATCAGGAAATGAAACTTTCCGGCAACTCCACAGTCACAGGTGTGTACTCTTCTCTCTTTTTGCCAAAGTTCCCTTTTTTATGAATTTTAAACTGCACAGTTTTATTGTCTCATTTTAGCAAATGAGAGTAATATTTTGGAGGGGGAAGAGAACTTCCAAATTATATTTTTTTACTTTTTAATGGTAACATTTACCTAAAATGAACTGCAATTTATTTATTTACTTATTTTAGTAAATGATGTATAATAAATCACAGAATACATTAGGTTACGAGGAAAGTCATGATGTATTCTATGTTTTTCTATGCAAAAATGCATCATGACTTTCTCAATGACCCAATAATCTTAAGTTAGGGAATACAGTAAGTTGAATACTGAGCTTTAAAACATAAACATTTGTTAAAAAAAAACTAACACAAAAAAGTATCTAGTATTTTCATTGCATAACACCTGTATGGACTATCAAAAATGCCAACAGAATTTAGAAGTATATCAATTGAAATTTCAGAGGCCTTTCTTGCTTTTCTTAATCCAATTCCCAGCCAAATATACAGAAAAAAAATAAAAACAAACAGAAAAACTAAGATTTTCTCATTTCCTTTACTTGAAATTCAAATGGACAAAAAATGTCATATTTAATGTTATTTTGTCTTTCTTTTATCAGTTAGTAGATAGTAAGGGACTCGTACTCTGTACAATATTCAGGACTTTTTGTTTTTTAGAGAATTAAAATTATTTTATCTACTTTTTCTTTGGGGGATTCTTTTTTAAATATTTAATCACTGTACATCTTTAAGACACACAAAATAAATCTTCCCAGCATGAATATACTGCATATTAGTATTTGAAGCATGCTCTAGCAAATTTAACCTTTCTTCTACTGACAGAACATTTATTGTAATTCCAGGATATTAAAAACTACTGCACACAACACAGCTACATATACTCTCAGATAGTGCATAACAGTAGGAATACATTCTGGGAAATGTATTCCTGATTATGTCATTGTGTGAATGTCATCAAGTGGACTCACCTATCTAGACGGTATATCCTGCTACACAGCAGGACTATGGGCTGCAGCTTATTGCTCCTGCACAGCCTGTTACCACACTGAGGATGGCAGGCAACACAACACAATGGTAAGTACTGGGCTATCTGAACATAGAAAACATACGCCAAATCACTGTTGCAAAGGGCATTTAGGGCACTTAGCATGAGTGGAGCTTGCAGGACAGAGTCTGCGAGTGAGGAGTGGAGGAATGTGAAGGCCCAGGATGTTACTGTACACTACCATAATCATTATAAACACTGCACCAGTAAGTTAGACCAAATTTATTAAAAGAACTTTTCTTTCTTCAATAATAAATTCACCTCAGCTTACTACACTGTTCTTGTTTTGCAAACTTTTGAATTTTTAAAAACTTCTGACTCTTACAAAATAGCTAAAAACACATACAGTTATACAAATATATTTTTTCTTTATATCATTCTCTTTTTGGGGGGAGGTTTTTGTGATAGGGCACGCGTGCTCGCCAGACAGACAGAGAGAGAGACAGAGAGACAGAAAGTGAGAAATCACCCCCCAGGGGGGATGGCCACGCTGGAATCCCTTCTCCTCCATTCGCTTCTTGGGATCTTGGGCATGCACACACATGCGCCTGGCGTGAATTTTAAGCCACCGGGTCCAGGACACGAACCGTGGTCGACTACATGGGAGTCCAGCGACATAACCATTACACTAACTGCTGGTCCCTTTATATCATTCTCCTATAAGCTTTTTTCTATTTTTATGTATATAGACTGGAAGTTGAATGGTGGATAAATATTGACCATGAAAAAGCATTAGTGGCTACATTGAAAAACAAACAAAAACAAACAAACATAAAACAGTTAAATGGCCAGCAGATGGTATAGCAGTTGTCACTGGAGTCCCACATGACTGACCTCAATTCAAGCCTTGGACCCAGTGGCTTGAAACTCATGCGAGGCATGTGTGCATAAGATCCTGAGAAGAGAATAGAGTAGAAAGAATTGCAGCATGACCATTCCTCCTGGGGAGTGATTTCCTGCTTTCTATCTCTGTCTCTCTAGCAATCCCATGCACCCTATAACCAAAATACTCTGCAAACAAAAATTAATTCGCACACACCCTACCTTTTTGTGACAATGTTGTCTTTAATTGTCATATACATGATGAGTTCAACACTAAAGAGCCTCAGTTTATTGCTCTGACAGAGTTTGCCCTGCACCATTGAGAAAGAGATCTTGCACAAACCCTGCAGATTCCTAGCTGAAGGAACTGGGATTTCAGGAAGATCAAGGCAGCTAGAGATAAAATTTTCAAACATTTCTTGAGATTTATAAAGTCACTTTTCTCTCTGGCCATTAAGCATCAATCCTGAATCACATGGAGAGAAAATAGATGGCTCTGATTTCAGTGGTGGGTATTAAGTAAGCCCTAGACTGAACACAGAGGTATCCAATCTAAAAAAATAAAATAAGATAAAAATAAAAGAAAGATAAAAAGTGACCAAATTAACTTCGTTTCAGTGATAAGTAAGAACATATTTATATCTATGAGGGGATTTCTAAAAGTTCATGAGAAAATGGAATTAAAGTCCAAAATTTAAAAAATCCATAATTCTCTTTAAAATATACATTTTCCATAACCTTTTTGAAGGTCCCTCACATATCTAGATCTATGAATCAACACTCAACAAGATAAAATTCTCAATAGGTAACAACCAATCAAGGTTTATAGGGCATAGAAAGAAGCAAGAAAACATAGTTTTGTGATCATGGAAAATGACAACAATCTGTTGTAACAGGACCAGAAATGACACAGGTGTCAGAATTAAAAACAAAGTTAAGAGCTGCATTCCATATGTCAAAAAATAGTGACATGTAATAAGGGAGAAAATAATAAAAATAAGTAGAAAATCGTGATTGTTAGAAAACATATTAAATATAACAGAAAGTAATTAGAATACCTAACAGGGGAGAGTAATTGAAAAAAAAAGCAGCAGATGAAATTTTCTAAAAGTTAATGAAAATGATAAACCATTGAATCCAAGAAGTTCAATAAATAGTGAGTGCAAAAGAAGGTGAAAATTGAACCACAGAGGTGATCACATGATTCTTCAAAACAATGATGAAATCTCAAAACAAATCAATAATTTACAAAGCATATATATAACATAGAGCCAAACAAAAACAAGGATGTCAGCTGATTAGTTACCCAAAATTATGCAAGTGAGAAGAAAGTGGAATAATATCTTTAGCACACAGGGGAAAAAAAATCATTCATCTTAGACTCTTTTTTTCTTTTTGATTTTGCCATAGGGCACATGCTCTCACTGAAGAAAAAGACAGAGAGGGAGGAAAAGTGAAAAATCACCCCCTTAGAGGAATGGCAATGTTGCAATCCCTTCTATTCCATTCTCCTCTTGGGATTTTTGGTATGTATAAGCACATGTCCAACGTATTTTCAAGCTACTGGGTCTTGAAAAACCACAGAGTTAGCCAGATGGAATCCAGTGCCTTAACCAAAATGTCAACCTTTGGTCCAATCTTAAACATTTTCATCCTATAGAAAGAGACTTTCAGAATGAGGACAGAGTATGAGACCTGTTCAGACTTATAAAACCTGAAGGATTAATCACCAGAAGAACCACAGAACCAATATATTTATGGAAACTTTTCAGATGGAAGGAAAACTATACCAGATTAATATGGATTTTTAAAAAGAAATGAAGAGCACGGAAAAAGGAAGCTATGGGTAATTTAACAGTGTTTTTAATCTTTACATATCTTTAAGACTTAACTTACTTTTGAAGCAAAAATACCACATTATTTATTTATTAATCATATTTAGGAAAAAGAGACCTAGGGAAAACAGGACATATAAATTTGATTTGTGTGGAAACAATTTAGTACTGTTGTTAAAATAAAATATCATTAATCTCACTTTGCAAGTAAAGGGCAAAGAATAGAAAGTTTAAAAAATTCTCTTTAATATTTTTTACCTAATTAAAATATTTAACAGTTTGAATATTAATCTCTAGGACCAGCAGTGACATGAAGTTAAGGCACTGGATCCCATGCAATCAACAGTGCTATTGGTGTCTTGGACCCGATGGCTTGAAAAAATCACATCTGACAAATGTGCATGCATACTCAGAAATCCTAAAGGAGGATGGAGGAGAAGGGGCTATGGCATGGCTACCTCCTTAGTGACTGATTTCTCACTTTCTCTCTCTCTGTCTTCCTGTCTCTGCCTCTTGCAACTGTATCAACAAAGATTTGCTTTCTTTTCCTTTGGGGCACTTATTTTCATAATGCATACCTGTAGTTTTCCTCATCAACGTCAGTATTATTTTTCTTAAAACATGTATTATTATATCACATTTATCTTCAAAACTTTCTGCTAATGACTATTTTTAAGTATTACAATCTGGTTTCAACACAATGAGTAGTCATATACAAGGTACACGGGCAAGATCTACACATAGTAGGTGTTCAGTACACCTGCTTAAATAACTTTATCCCCTGACACTCTATGTCATATGTCATTTACACCAACCAGAGTGAAACCCTCATAACTATGTGAATATAATTCAAAGGCATCCCTTTTGCCTAATTTCATGACTTTTCTGTGTCTTTGTTCCTCTTTAATCCTTTGATAGCAACAGAGGAGATAATCAGTCCCTTCCTGATCTTGAATAGTAACTACCATGTCAGAATGCCTTAGTCTTTTGCTTGGACAACATTAAAACAGAGGCTTTATTAATCTATTTGCATGTTTTCAACTCTTATAAAAGCATTGCACATGTTTAAGACTGAGTCATTTCTGAAATTTTGAATCAGCAATTACACAGGAAGCTATTTATGAAACTGAGCATATTCTGATTAGCCTTTAGAAGTGATCCCAGTGAGCTCATTTATAAAATATGATTTTACCCTTTAAATATTGGCATCCCTACAGCTGGCATCGCAAAGGATTCAACTGCTGAGAGAAACATGATCTTGTAGGGGAACTCCTCAGCTTTTAAGATGTAATTATGATTGTCTGTGAGAGCATTAGGTGACATGTGTCAGGCATTTCAAAGTCTTCACATTGGCATTTTACTAAAAGTTTGAATATATTGTAAATGACTTTAGGTGATATTCTTCCAAAGACATTTCCTAGAACATGTGTTAGAATTGCAAGCAGATAGCCTTCAACCCAGGTGACACAGAAGGACCTGGGGCTCTCAAGAGTTACAGGAAAACAGGATGTGAAGAGGTGCCTCAGGTGTGTTTGAATCATAAACACTTCAGCAGTCTGTAGGAGCACTTTCATCCATCCCTCTCAGAGAACTGCTAACACTCTTCAGGTTAACCCTACATCTTACTTTTAGCTTATGAAGAAAGTAATTTCCAGATGTGCTTTTGGTTATGCCAACATTGTGCAGTGAATGTATTTACAAAGTTACAGACAAATGATCTAAATGTAAATGTTGAAGTTCTATCATAATAGGCACATTTGTTTAAAAAATCATTTAGAATCAAAAACAGCAGTCTCCTTTCGTAAGTCACAATTTCTGGGCCTCAGGATTTCTGAATTTCACTGCTTTATTTTTACCCTTACATTTTAAGCAATACACGTATAATTTAATTCCTGACAATGGCCATTTTAGATGACATTTGTTCACTGACTTCTAATCTAGAGGTTAAAGGACTCATCTTGTTCACAGAACACTTTCTCACTTCTCCCTTCTTCATCAACATCAAATTCATCACTAGAATAGTATTGGTTTTACATTATTATTATTATTATTTTTTACCATTCTGAACATCATGTTTTTGTATCAGCTAAATGGTCTACTATGATTGTTTCCTTTATTTTACATTTAATTTTTCCTTCAACTAATGATTGGTTTTGACATTTTTCTTAGTTCATTGCATAGCCTCCACTAAAATACCCTGAGAGAACTACTCATCACTTAGAAATTATTGTCCAAAGGTTTAAATATCTTAAAATGATCTGCAAGGGCTCTTTGCTTTGGGTTTGGGGTTTGCAGCAACTCCCTCATCCTGGCCATCTCTCTTTAATGTGATGTGCCTTCTGGGGCTGTCACAATCCTTGCATGTATTTTCTGTTTCATGAGTTGCATATTGTCCTTGGTTTCCTTTACTCACCCATTTTGGTGGTGCATATTCTCCAAGAACTTTTTATTGGTGGTGGTTGCACATAAAAGAGAGAGCGGGCACCAGTTGTGATGGGCTGGGCTGCTCACCTGCAGGGTATGAGGCAGTGATCAAGGTAAGGTAGCACTGATAAAAGATATACACAGTAATCAATGGAAACAACAGAGAGCTCAGACACAGGCCCTTCATAAATACAGTCAACAGGTCTTTGGCTATGTGGCTAATGCACAACAATGGAGAAAAGATAGTCTTTTCAACAAATGGCATTGGAACAATTACACATCACATACATAAATGTAAATGTAGACACTAAATATTTACTTATCAGGAAAATGAACACGAAATAGATCTTTGGCTTGAATTTAAAACACAGAACTAACATAAGAGAAAACCAAGATGACCTGGAGTTAGATGGTAAGTTTTAGATACAGCACCATATAGAAACTCTTGTCTTTAACATCCACCAGATGTGCCTTCAGATTACAGGAACTTCTAATTCATCATTTGGGATGTTAATTGGGATGAGGACAGGCAACTGTTATTCCTGTGCTCAGATTCACCATCACTAATAGGCTTAATTTTTGGTCTTGGTTGCAATTTGTGGGGTTAGTAAGTGTGTCTCTAGTAATTTCTCAAAAAAAAAAAAAGCTAAAATAAAATGTCACATGCCCCTTCAAAACTAATGTCAGTGTTTTCCTTATATAAAAAAAATCCATTATCAAATCATTGAATAAGATGCCAAAGAGCTTTTGGAAATGTTGTTTCTAGCTTAGATTGACATTGTACCACTTGTAATGTCTCTTTAGCATAATATTTCTATCTCTTAGAAATCCAAAAAGCCGTGTCAAAGCCTAAATGATTTTTAAATTGATTGATGAGTTGATCATTTAAAATAGAACCCAAAGCCTTTTATATAGTTAATTCACTTCATCTATTGATTGTTCTCAGTAATTTTCTCAATAACTAGCTGAAAACTATTTACAATATAATGAATACTGTTTGCAATGAATAATGCAAGTTTATTCTATGATTGATGATGTGTTTATCCAAAGTTAGACATTTTGAAACATGCCTTAGTCGTATGGTCTGGAAAATTCTATGAACATATGTAAGAAAATCTGTAAGTATACATAAGATAATAAAGAATGCAATTTTCTCTAATATTTAGCATATTTGAAACTCAAAAGCAAGAAAAGACCATACCTCACATTAGTAAGAGCCCGGTTTTAAAATAACACTTACAGTTGTTAATAATACAGTTAAATTGCAATCTCAAAATGTCTGGTAACATATTTGTAAACCTTCACACACTTCACACACTTCAAATGCACAGGATCAAGTTTTTTTGTTGCTTTTTGAAGGCTGCCTGATATGTCTACAAAGTGAATATAATACTAGAAGTTGCTGAAACCAATAACTTATTCCATTTTAAGATATGGACACCTTCAGTTAAAGATAATATTTCCTTTTCTTTCACTTACTGATAATTGAGATTTTATTTTCAATTTATCATAAAATAGTTTCTTTACTGTTCTATTTTTGTTTGGTTTGGCTTTTTGGTTTTTGCCATAGGATCATGAACTTGCCAGAAAGAAACAGCAACAGTGAGAGCCACAATCCCTACACAGTAATCAATGGAAACAACAGAGAGCTCAGACACAGGCCCTTCATAAATACAGTCAACAGGTCTTTGGCTATGTGGCTAATGCACAACAATGGAGAAAAGATAGTCTTTTCAACAAATGGCATTGGAACAATTACACATCACATACATAAATGTAAATGTAGACACTAAATATTTACTTATCAGGAAAATGAACACGAAATAGATCTTTGGCTTGAATTTAAAACACAGAACTAACATAAGAGAAAACCAAGATGACCTGGAGTTAGATGGTAAGTTTTAGATACAGCACCATATAGAAACTCTTGTCTTTAACATCCACCAGATGTGCCTTCAGATTACAGGAACTTCTAATTCATCATTTGGGATGTTAATTGGGATGAGGACAGGCAACTGTTATTCCTGTGCTCAGATTCACCATCACTAATAGGCTTAATTTTTGGTCTTGGTTGCAATTTGTGGGGTTAGTAAGTGTGTCTCTAGTAATTTCTCAAAAAAAAAAAAAGCTAAAATAAAATGTCACATGCCCCTTCAAAACTAATGTCAGTGTTTTCCTTATATAAAAAAAATCCATTATCAAATCATTGAATAAGATGCCAAAGAGCTTTTGGAAATGTTGTTTCTAGCTTAGATTGACATTGTACCACTTGTAATGTCTCTTTAGCATAATATTTCTATCTCTTAGAAATCCAAAAAGCCGTGTCAAAGCCTAAATGATTTTTAAATTGATTGATGAGTTGATCATTTAAAATAGAACCCAAAGCCTTTTATATAGTTAATTCACTTCATCTATTGATTGTTCTCAGTAATTTTCTCAATAACTAGCTGAAAACTATTTACAATATAATGAATACTGTTTGCAATGAATAATGCAAGTTTATTCTATGATTGATGATGTGTTTATCCAAAGTTAGACATTTTGAAACATGCCTTAGTCGTATGGTCTGGAAAATTCTATGAACATATGTAAGAAAATCTGTAAGTATACATAAGATAATAAAGAATGCAATTTTCTCTAATATTTAGCATATTTGAAACTCAAAAGCAAGAAAAGACCATACCTCACATTAGTAAGAGCCCGGTTTTAAAATAACACTTACAGTTGTTAATAATACAGTTAAATTGCAATCTCAAAATGTCTGGTAACATATTTGTAAACCTTCACACACTTCACACACTTCAAATGCACAGGATCAAGTTTTTTTGTTGCTTTTTGAAGGCTGCCTGATATGTCTACAAAGTGAATATAATACTAGAAGTTGCTGAAACCAATAACTTATTCCATTTTAAGATATGGACACCTTCAGTTAAAGATAATATTTCCTTTTCTTTCACTTACTGATAATTGAGATTTTATTTTCAATTTATCATAAAATAGTTTCTTTACTGTTCTATTTTTGTTTGGTTTGGCTTTTTGGTTTTTGCCATAGGATCATGAACTTGCCAGAAAGAAACAGCAACAGTGAGAGCCACAATCCCTTCTCCTCCATTCTCCTGGGACTTTGGGCACGCACACATACACAGGCACCGGCCATGATTTTCAAACTGCAGTTGACCATGTGGTAGTTCAGCACTGCAACCACTGTGCCACGGCTCCCCTTAATGTGATTTTAGCTACTGATAGTGATTGTGTCGAGAAAGAACTTTATAGTCCATAAAACATTTGGCTGACACAGAGTAAACATTCAATAACTGTTGGTGGGGTTATTAAAAAAAATATGTCACGTTATTTCCCAAGACACATCACTTTGTGCCATAAGGACACAGGAGTGGATTTTACTGTTTCTTTTCCTTTTTTAGAGAGAGCAATTTTTGCTACAGGGTGTATACGCTCACTGTAGAATGGTACAGAGAGTAAGAAAGCAGTCCCCAGGGGGATGACCATACCACAATCCCTTCTCCTCCATTCTCTCCTTGGGATTTTGGGCATGTACACACATACACCTTGGGTGATCCTCAAGCCACCAGTCCGGAAATGGAACCATCATAGTTCACTACGTGGAAGTCCAGCGCCGTTATTGTTACTAACGTAACAGTACCTGCTGGTCTTAGATTTTACTGTTTAATGTAGACAGATACATAACATATTTGACTTCCAATTCTCACATAGGTTGGAATTCATACAAAGAAGATGGATCAGGACATGGTGATAGTTGAGACAAGGTCAGTCAGGATGGGCAGACAAAAGGAAAAACAGGGACCTGAAACACACAAGAGCACATGGTACAAAAGCTGGTCACATTGCCGTTTCACAAAGTGCTTCTCTGATGGCAGGTTGTGAGATTTGTAGATGCACAATTAGGCTGTAGGAGATCCAGATTTATATGTGCACATTTGCTGATCATCCCAAAGTCTAAATTTCCCTGATGCAGGTCAGAATGAGCTTCTGCCAGCAGAAATGCTCTTTTCAAGCCCACGTGCAGATAAACAGGCTCATTTTCTAGTTCAGCAGTATTCTTCCTTGTGTTAAAATACATCAACTTTTACATTTGTGCTAGAAAAAGTTATTATAGCAGAAGTTATATTTATTTAGATAAAGATAGTCTATTTTGGGGAACCAGTAGTTAGCGTAATGGCTATGTCACTGGACTCCCACGTAGTCGACCGTGGTTCACGTCCCGGACTTGGTGGCTTAAAACTCACATCAGGTGCGTGTGTGCGCGTGCCCAAGATCCCAAGAGGAGAATGGAGGAGAAGGGATTGTGGTGTGACCATCCCCCGGGGGGGTGATTTCTCGCTTTCTGTCTCTGTCTCTCTCTCTCTGTCTGGCGAGCGCACGCGCCCTATAGCAAAAACCTCCCCCCCCAAAAAAAAGGATAGTCTATTTTGTTTTAATCAAGGATATTTAAATTTCAAAATTTATCTTATGTAAGTAAATATACAAAATAATTACATTGAGCACTTACTTTAAGTCTCAGTATGTCAGATAAACAAATATTAGTATAGAATGGAAGCATTATTAACAGTGTCTTCTGATTCTCAGAAAGAAAATGAACAAAAAGATCTTGTAAGAGTTAAACTACATTGGGAAGTATCTTTCTGCTCAGATCTGCATATTAAAATATTATATTATTAAAAATAATAGTAATGGGGCCAGCTGGTGGCATGGTAGTTAAAGTGCTGGACTCCCATATGGCTGACTGTGGTTCGAGTCCCAGATCTGGTGGCTTGCTTTCTCACTTTCTCCCTCTGTGTTTTTCTCTGTCTCCTTCTGATGAGTGCTTGTGCTCTACAGCAAAATTTTAAAAATAATAGTGATAAGTAAACTTAAATAAATAATTAAAAAAATAATAGTAGCAACAGCTGAAGTGAACTGCTTGTAGGGGAGAGGCATTGTTCAAAGACCTTTCGACATACTGATAAATATTCTGTTTTTCATATGTTCTACTTTTTAGTGACTAACTAAGGTTGAAAATGTCATCATTGAAAATAAATAAAAGTAGATAAAAGCAAATTTCATTTTGACTTTATACTATTCCCATTTTTTTTCACAGGAGGCAATACTTGTCGCCCATTTGGCGTGTACTAACAGAACTTTTAAATATTCTATATCTCATATACGCATGTTTAAAAGTATATTTATTTACTTCTTCCATGACAGAAAGAGAGAAAGGCAAGGCTATGTCGCTGGACTCCCATGTAGCTGACTGTGGTTTGAGCCTAAGACCCGGTGGCTTAAACTCACGCCAGGCACGTGTGCTTGCGTGCCCAAGATCCCGAGAGGAGAATGGAAGAGAAGGGATTGCGGTGTGGCCATCCCCCCTGGGGGATGATTTCTTGCTTTCTATCTCTCTGTCTCTCTCTGTCTTTCTGGAGAGTGCACGCGCCCTGTAGCAAAAACCTCTAAATAAATAAATAAATAAGAAAGGCAGAGGCATCCCCAGTAGAAACTTCACACCGTACTAGGCCACTAATCTCAGCCAGCCCCAGATATCATGGACACGCACATGTACAGCTGGTGTGTACAGGGAAACCTCGGGACTCGAATTCGGGACCTTGCTATGTGGATTCAGCCTCACTAAGTGTTGTGTTTCTGTGCTACCACAACTAGTCCCATATTTCTATGTGTAAATTCAAAGACTCTGGTATCTTTTGGGACATGTTACCAGACTCTTCTGTTTGTATTTTTAAAATTATATTGGATACTGTTAGCATTTCTAGTCTCAAATTCCATGAAAATTCACCTGAGAATTCCCTACGTATTCATGTATAATATAACTCAACCTGTTAAAATTTTTTATTTGGTGAGAGACAGAGACAGAAAGAGAAAGAAGCCGAGAGAGAGAGAGAAATAATAATTTCCAAGTAAGTATCTTGAAAATACTCATTTGGTGAATTACAAAATGAACATATTTTTAGAAAATTCTCTTTTATTTTTAGACAAGGTAACCTATTGGTTTAGAATTTGTAACTGAAGATCAAATACCTGTAAGCTTTGGTCTTAATTAGGCCTCTAATTGGCTGTTAATTAATATCTCTAAGCCCCAGTAACCATGATATAAAATGAGGCTAAATTATAGCTTCTAAATCAAAGTCATTTGTGAACATAAGAGGTCATAATGCAATTAGAATTCTTACTACATAATAATGGCTTATAAATATCACTACTATTTTATTATCATTTATGAGTGGAATAAGTTTAGGAAACATCCCATCCTCAATGAAATTCAGTGAATAAACATCTATATTAAATGATCACTTGACCTTTTCATATAAAAATAGAAAAGTTCATTTTTTTGTTCTTTACAAATATTCCAGAACTATAAAAACAAATGAAAAATTTACATCTCAGGTAAAGATAACATTAAAATTACCCCAAACACTTCCATTGCCCAAAAAAGTAATTAAGAGCTGCAGGGATGGAATTGTTGAAAGAATATTTTAGAAATAAACAAAGCAGGGGCCGGCAAGTGGCAGGGTGGTTAAAGGCACTGAATTCCCACATGGCTGACCACGGTTCAAATCTCGGACCTGGTGGCTTGCTTCCTCACTTCTTCTCTCTCTATCGATCTCTGATCAAACTGGAAAATAATAATGATAATAATAATGAATAAAGTAAAATAAAATAATTCTTTTTTTGGAGAGGTTTTCACTATAGGGTGTGTGTGCTCGCCAGAAAGACAGAGAGAGACAGAGAGATAGAAAGTGAGAAATCACCTCCCAGAGGGGATGGCTATGCCACAATCCCTTCTCCTCCATCTCCTCTTGGGATCTTGGGCACGCACGCACACGCGCCCGGCGTGAGTTTAAGCTGCCGGGTACAGGATGTGAACCATGGTCGACTATGTGGGAGTCCAGAGACATAGCCATTACGCTAACTGCTGGTCCCAATAAAATAATTCTTTTAAAAAAATTTTAAAAAAAGAAATAAAGCAATTTGTTCTGAAGAAACCAAGTCAAATTATGAAAATAATTACATGTACAATCAACTAGTTACATAATATATACTGAAAAAATATGGCGTATTTATAAAAATAATAGCACTTTTTTTTGAGAAGTTTTTGCTATATGATGTGTGCATTCACCAGAAAGACAGAGAGAGACAGAGAGACGGAAAGCAAGAAATCATCCCCTCCCCGACCGTATGGCCACACCACAATCCCTTCTCTTCCATTCTTCTCTCAGGATCTTGGGCATGCACGAACATGCACCCAGCATGAGTTTAAGCCACGAGGTCCGGGACTTGAACTACATAAACTACATGGGAGTCCGGCAACTTAGCCATTATGCTAACTGCTGGTTCCAAGATAATAGTACATTTAATTTTCCCATGGCATTTAAGGATTAGATAATTAAAATAATTAAACCTTTACATGATTAGCCATTTTTTTTGGTGTAGCCAATGGTGCCACGGTAATGCAGTGCCCTGAGAGACTAGAAGACATATGGCTAACTGCTGGTTCAGATTCTTGCTTTATTTTGTGGACTGTGTGTAGGTGCTGGTATCCTAAGG
>NW_006159558.1:304659-327790 GCF_000334495.1 Tupaia belangeri chinensis | reverse complement strand
AGGGGATCACAATGTGACAAAACCCTGTCAAGGGTACTTCTCTCTCTCTCTCTCTGTCCCTCTTATGTGTGCAGGCCCGATATCATAAGAAAGAGAAAAAAAATAAAAGGCAAAAAAGCCACTAAACAACAGAAAAGAGAATTTGAAGTCCTTTAATATTTGTACTAGATGTTGCAAAGTCATTATTGTATATTATCTATGGTCATTGTGATTCCAGAGATGGCATGATAAAATAAATATGAAGATTTAACTTTGATTAAATAAAGTAATCAAAAGAATGACTTTCAAGTTAGAAATACAACTCTTCTGCAAAAGATCAAGGGAGCACATATCAATTTCTCACAGTTGGAGATGATGTAAAGTGTGAAAGGACTGGTGTGTCCACACTCTTCAGATGTGCTGTGGTTGGTTAGATAATGTGCCTCTAAGAGTGAACAAGCACCCTCGTGAACTAGCCAGCTCACATTCTCTGAAGTATTCAGTCAGAATTTATCTTTCTATTCATGTGTGATATTGGAGAAATAAATCTTTACAATTACTAAATTCTCATTGAATGATATAACTCTGCAACTTTCTGCCTATGTTAATGGCTTCTAGTGGAGCAGTAGATACTATTGACTAGATGGGCAAGGAGTGGATGGTAGGATATGGGTAGGAGGGATTCAAACTTAGAGAAGAAACAACTGACACAAGAATGTTCAGCTCACTGTTGAAATGATGTATATCATAATATCCTTGATTTGATTGTCATATAGCATGCACAATGTCCAAAACCATACTGTGCACTATACAGAGGTATAATGATTAAATGTATATAAGTAATCATATAATAAAAAAAGAAACATGAGTTTACAAATAGTTAAAAATATAAGCAAGAATCAAGTAAGATGACTTTAGAGTTAAGTAACAGGAAAGTCAACTTGAATTGTTGCAAGCATAATTATTAATTCATATAAATCATTTTTATGTAAAATAGATGTCAGAAAGATTGAGAAGGATCCCAAGGGCCTTTTGGACTGTGCTTTCACATAGACAGAGATGGTTTCTTGCTGTGGTTGCTGCAGTGGAGGGAATACTGCGTAATATATCGTCCCAATGTGCTTTCTCATTAAAGTTCAGTCTGAATTTTTTTTCAGAGAGACTTATTGGTATAGGTCACATGTACTCACTGGAAAAACAGATAAAGAGAGACAGAAAGCAAGAAATCACCCCTCCAAGGGGCATGGTCACCCTGAAATCCCTTCCCCATTCTCCTCTTGGGATTTTGGGCACACACGCACATGCTCCCAGAGTGAGTTAACTTGAACTGCAGTTAACTACATGAGAGCCCAGTGACATAACCATTATACCACCTGCTGGTCCCAGTTTAGTCAAGTTTTAAAGGTGCTTCCTGAAGTTCTCCCAGAAAAAATAAGGGACCTTCTTTCCCAGAAGACACAAATACTTCTTCACAAATCACCAGCTTGAATGGGTCACATTCCTTCTCAATAAAATGCTCTAGCAAGGATTATGAAACTATCCCAATTAGTTTAATCTTAACCTGAGTCGTTGAATGAATCTGGAGTCATGTTATGTTAAGATTCATGTGGTACTTGGGTGAGGAAGTGAGTATCTGAATAAACCATGAAGCTGTTTGGAAGAAAAAAGGGGAAGGAAATGAATTGATTTGAAGGAAGCAACAAAAAAGTTACACAGTCTTGAACAAACAAAAACGATTAGCTTGTTCTCATAATACAACTGATATAAGAAAAACATCTGTTCCACCTATGAGGTGTTGTTATTATTGAACAGTTTACAATAAAATACTATAATAGATTATTATTCACACTGACTAGTATGACACATTTAGTTAGCCAAATTCATAGTGGCCACCTCATTGGGAAGATCTCTACTAATGGTCACTAATTTTTCAATGTATTTTCATGTCATATTTTGTTATGTTTTTTCTTTGCAAAAATGTGTCACGACTTTCCCAACGACCCAATAGAAGGGATGGAACTTTACAAATTTTAACCTTCTGGTAAACTGAAAATAAAACTCTATTCCTAGTAGAGGAAAACACATGGGGTCATGCTGCAAGTCTTACTGGAGCATTAGGGCATCAAAACAAAACAATGAGGAAAAAATAAGAAACAGAAAAAAAGAACTGCATGGAAGAGAGAAGGTAGCATGGAGGCTAGAATGCGCACAGTCCATGCGGCCATCTTGAGGATGGTGAAGGAGAAGCAGGTGAAAAAGAAGCTCTAGGTGAGCCTTGAAAGACGAAAGAAACAGGAGAGCAAAACTCAGTCTTGACACATAAGTTTTGCCTGAGGTAGAGCCATAAAGGCACGCAGTTGTGTATCTGAGACTCCAAAAAGGCAGGAGTGAAGGTGGAAGACCTCGTTTAAATGTTTAAGGTAGTGTCACAACAGAAATAATGCAGCTGAAACAATGAAGGATTGGGGACTTAATGCGATATATATCTTATTATTTCATATATGTTTTCACCCACAGTTCCTGACACATAAATATTTAGCCTTCTTTCCTTTGTTCCTAAAGCAGCTTTGGAGAGACAAAGATGAAAGCCTGACCCTTTCCTGCCCACATTTCACCTACCTCAAAGTAAAATCTCCAATCTCCCCTCACCTTTAAAACTCTCACTCCAGAAGAGTCCCGCCCCAGTATTCCAGAGGAAGAAATGCGTAATGGAGAAGCCCCGAATCTGGCCTTGTTGGGTTTCCCACCTTGCCCATTAGGAGTTCATGGCTATGCAATGAAGTCTCCACCAACATACCAGAGGACAGGGGTCTTCTGAGCTGCTGAACAGTGGAGGCTTCAGCAAGGTGAATGAGAAACTTCTATGTGCTGGGAGGGTAGCACACTCCAAATCCACAGAGATTCTGTGCTTGGGATCTCTCCAGGCCTCACTCTGTGTCTCTGTTAACTGGCTGTTTGTACCCTTTAAAACAGAGATCCTCACCCCTCCCACCCTCACCCCAGGCCATGGACCAGTACTGGTCCGGATCACGTCGGAACCAGGCACACAGGAGGTAAGCGGTGAATGCTTCTTCTGTATTTTCAGTCACTTTTATCGCTCACATTACCACCTGAGCTCTGCCTCCTGTCAGATCAACAGCAGCAGTAGATTCTCATGAGTGCTATCCTGTTGTGAGCTTAGCATGCTAGGAATTTAGGCTGGGCGCTCCTTATGAGAATGTGATGTCTAATGAGAAGGTGGAGCGGAGGTAGCGATGCTAGCGCTGGGGAGTGGCTGGGAATACTGCATTATGATAACTTGTATAATTATTTCATTATATATTACAATATAATCAGGATAGAAATAAAGTGCACAATAAATGTAATGTACTTGAATCATCCCCAGATCATCCCATTGCTATTCCGAACTGTGGAAAAATTGTCTTCCAAGAAACTGGTCCCTGATGTCAAAAAGGTTGGAGACCACTGCGTTAAAACATCCTTTATAATACACCGTTATAATAAACCAGTAATTAAGTGCCTCCCTGAGTTCTCTGAGCCACTCTGGCCAATTAATTAAACCCAAGGAGGGGAGAGGGTAGTGGGAACCCCAACTTGTAGCCAGTTGTCAGAAGTTCTGGAGTCCCAGATTCATGAGTGGTTCTGAAAATGGGGGTAGTTTCAGAGATTTAGCCCTCAATCTGTGGTATCTGTCACTCTCCCAGGTAGATAGAATCAGAACTGACCTGCATTTGGTGACATCCCAGCTGGTTTCCATTGCAGAACTGCTTCCTTGCTTCTCACTGGTGGAGAGAAACCTACACACATTCTGGGATCACCCAGAACTGACATGTATTGTAAAGGAGAAGAGTAGAAAAACAATGTGTTTTTTGTTTTGTTTTGTTTTAATTTTAATTTAATTTAATTTTTACTATTCAGAGGGGAACAAAGTAGGAAAGAGAATAAAGACATCAACTGTATAGGCAGTAGACAAAGTCAGACATCATTGCTGCCAACGGAGGAGTAATAAAAGGTAAATAAGAAAGCAACAGACAGAGTGCACCAAGAAAGGTACAGCCACAAAGGTAACCTCTAGAGCAAAAATATGAACAAGTTTACACTTCGAAAGTTTTCATGAAGAGCAAAGAATAAAATAACACACGTAAAAAAACTCACAACATGACACACACAGAGTAATAAAACAGGAAAGATATTAACCTAATCTATCTCATTAGTAAATAAAAATTACATTAACCCATTTTTTTGCAAAAATATTTTCAATCCAAGTTGCACAGACCTGTTTATTGTTTATGAGACAAACTTACCTAACACAAGGTAATCCATGTAGCTAGAAACAAAGGAATTGACAATAGTATACCAGATAAATGGAAATAAAAGGAAAGCAGGGTTTCTGATCTTAATATCAAGCAGATTAAAGTGTGCTCCAAAGGCACTGAAGAAGCCAACAAAATATATGTTTCAATATAAAACGACAATTCACAGTATAAATATAAATGGATCTATTAGTACCAGATTACACGGCAACTTTATAAAGCTGAAACTACAGTAGTTTAAAGACCTATAGGTAGGAGGAAAGTAATAAAAATTATGAAGACACCACCATCAGCGCAGAATAGGTAAAATTAGCAAGAGAGGAAGATCTGACCACATAACAAATAAGGTAGATGATGGAGCAAACGTCAAACCATGTGCCCCAGTAATGCCTGTATATCTTCAGTAGGACACTAGGAAGTATCCTAGGAGACTTACTTATACTTAGGACATTCATTTTCTATAAAGTTATAAAGAGAATATCAGTAAACTCCATAAGGTAGAAGTATTTTTATGTGTTTCTAATAAAAATGCATGAAATATAGATATCTGAGCCAACTGATGGCGGACAGTTAAAAACCAGTGGATACCAGGACCAACAGGTGGCGTGATGATTAAGGCTGCTGGACTCCCACATGGTACACTGAGGTTTTAGTCCCAGACCTGGTGGCTTGAAGATTACAGCATGTGTGTGAGCATGCCCAAAATACCAATAGAAGAATGGAGGCCAAGGGAATGTGATGTAGTCATCCACTCCCTTCCCCCCAAAAAGGGTGATTTCTCACTTTCTCTATGTCTCTCTCTGTCTCTCTCCAACAAAGACATCCTCTTTATGTCGAAAACCTTAAAAAAAATAAAAAACTGCTGGGGCCAAATGTATGGTTTGAGTCCTAGACCTTGTGGCTTGCAAAACATTCCAAGTACATGTGTGTGCCTGCCCCAAACCCCAAAATGAGAAATAGAGGAGAAGGGAATATGGAGTGATTTCTGTCTCCACCTGGGGCTCTCCCTGGGTGTCATCACATCACATTGCCTGTGTGTTCTTCTGTATCTGTGTCCACATGTCCCCTATATACAAAGACACCTTTCCCATCAGATTAGGGCCCTTGCTAATTATTTCGTTCTAACTTGATTCTTTCAGCACTATAGTTTGTAAAGACTATTTCCAAATAAGAATTCAACCTGAGGTAGGAGGTTAGAACTTCAACACATCTTTCTGGCAGGAGGTGCACAATTCAATCTATTGTATAACATTTGATGAAACCTAGAAAGAAAGGAAGTCACAGACCAATGGCACTTTTTACTATCACATAATTTTGTACAAATATTATGATGTATTTTTCAGTTCATTCAAATTTTCTTTTATGTTCTATCATATAACTTTTTCTTCCTCTGTGAATGTTTTGTGTATAGTTTTTTTGTTGTTTGTTTTTGCTTTTTTGAGAGAGAGGTTTTTGCTGTAGGGCATGCACACTTACCAGAGAGACAGAGCGATAGAAAGCAAGAGATCACCACCACCCCACCCCCCCCAGGGGAGATGGTCATGCTGCAATCCCTTCTCCTCCATTCTCCTCTCAGGATCTTGTGCATGCACACACATGTGTTGCTGTGAGATTTAGTCACCCATGCTCGACCATGCGAGAGTCCAGTGACATAACCATTATGACATCTGCTGATTCCAAGAATTTGAAGAATTTTTTTTTTTCATTTCACATTCTCTTTTCTAATCAGTTACAAAATTCATAGAAGAGTTAATTTTTGTTTAGTTTTAATTTTGGTACATTTGTCTTGAATCAGGCAAACTTGAAACTCATCATGAGGGAACTACCCTCTTGAACTGGTTATTTTTTTTATGATTTTTTACATTTGGAGTTTAAGACTATAAGACCAGAAACATAAAAAAGAAATAAATACTGAAACAAGTTATCAACTGGGAGCTATTTTTCCCTCCATTCTCAGGGACCATTTATCAATCTCTGGAGACTTTCTTGTTGTCATATCTGGAGGTGTGGCTTCTAGTTCTTAGTGGCCAGAGTTCAGGGATGTTGCCAAGAAACTTAGAGCACACAAAACAGACCAAGGTACAACGGGTCGTCTAACCCAAAATGCCACCATCACTGCTAAGACTGAAAATTCCACTAGCACATAATACGCTGCAAATCTCGTACGTACAGCTTCCAATCACCTACTTTATTGCAGGGGATCTTAAATTTGTATAAGAAAACCCAGTTGACATAGCATAATTTCTTCATTCAACTACACAGCAGTTTAAACTTCTTCTTCCACAGATTTCAGTCATCAATTAATCCTAATAGCTAGATAAATTCAATTATAATTCCATTCCACCAGGTGCTGTTAAGTAGAGACCCACAAAATGATTCATTCTAAAAGCCAAAGACAAAGTTGACAAATGCTTTTTAAATAGCATCATTTTAGCATGGCATGCTATTGTTCAGGTTATCATAAACAAAACACATATAATTCATTTTAAATTTTAAATTTCATATGGAGTTTATAATCATATGTAGTCTCAAATTTCAAAATTCAAATATGATTTCAAATGTGCTCTATTTCTTTTCAGTGAATTAAATGAAAAATAGTACAGTGATGTACAAAGCTTTAGGTTTTTTCTTTAATAGAATCATGTTATAAACCTTTCTTATCATTTCTTTTCCTATTTATTAATTTTGATAAGCCAAATTTTCTAAAAAAACGGTAGTAAAATAATAAGTTCATATTAAGATCTTAACATTTAAGATACATAATTTTCCTTAAATAAAAGGACGTTCATAGTCTGTTCCAATTATTGGGTCACTATAAGGACTCTTTAAAGGCATTACCAGTTAATGTCAAGTCAATTTCCACACATGACTTTTTCTTGAATTGAATAAATGCATATAAAGTTATTCATTTAGTTTTAGAATCATTTGATTTATGTTATTTATTTATTTAATTTGACCAGAGATGGGCAGAACAAAAGAGAGAGAGAGAGAGAGAGAAAGTGAGAAAACAAGCCACCAGGTCTGGGACTCGAACCGTTGTCAGCCATGTGGGGGTTCAGCTCCCTTAACCATCACGCCACCTATCACCTCCCAAATTATTAGTTTTTAGTTTAATAAATTAAAAAAATGCAAAGCAGATAATGGCAATACTTCTGAGAAGCTATTCATTCACTATTAAAGCGGTTAGATGTAAATGCTTACTTATTAACCTGAAAATGTGAGATTAAAATGGTTCTATTTTCCTAACCCAAGAAAACACGGCTTGTCCTTTGATAGTAGTCCTGGTCCTGAGCCAGCAGCTGCAGCCCTGGAATTTCACCCACACTGTCAATCAGCAGTATCTTTATGTAGGCGGGCCTGCCTGGGAAGTCTGAAAGTCCCTGTCAGTGGCACACTGTAGCCTTGCTCCAGAAAGCGCACTTCTGAACGGAGCCAGTCAGC
This sequence comes from Tupaia belangeri chinensis, assembly GCF_000334495.1. Taxonomy (NCBI): domain Eukaryota; kingdom Metazoa; phylum Chordata; class Mammalia; order Scandentia; family Tupaiidae; genus Tupaia; species Tupaia belangeri. Next base: position 320,057 of record NW_006159558.1, on the reverse strand, counting down.
ACCATTCTCACCACCCCATGCGACTTCTGGCCGCTGGATGTCAACCAATTTATAAACGTTCAAACCTGGTAAAGTCCATCGACTTCTGAATTCAGTGCTTCCCCAAATCCCTTAAGTGAGGCTCTTGCTTTTTTTTCCAAGAGTCTGTTTTGCAAGCTCTGCTCTTCCTGGCTTAGCAAATAGTAAATTCAGTTTTTTATTTGTCTGCTTCAAGCTTGTGATGAGCCCTTCCTTTGTATATCTTTATTTATTTATTTATTTAGGATAAAAGCCAAAATTTGAAATATATTTGTTTTTATCAAATAAATGCTCCTACTTTAATAATAAGCAAAGAAAAGCTTTAAGTATCCATGGAAATGAAAAAGCTATATACAAAAATATGCAATATGGAGTGATTTTATATTAATACAAAACTTGGATTATTCATAGGTAAAGCATGGAATTTTTCTTAAATGACCACTTCTCTGGTTTGTAAGCAACAGCCTTTGAACATTTTACTTGATGAATTCTTAAAAGATAACTCACTTTTGCAGTGTCAGAATACCTTCTTTAGGCACTAAATAAATAGTATAAGGTCCTAATGTTTTTGTTTGTTTGTTTGTTTGTTTGTTTTTAAGAGGTTTTTGCTACTATAGGGCACATGCGCTCGCCAGACAGACAAAGAGACATAGAGACAGAAAGCGAGAAATTACCCCCCAGAGGGGATGGCCACGCTGCAATCCCTTCTCCTCCATTCTCCTCTCGGGATCTTGGGCATGCACGCACATGCACCCAGTGTGAGTTTTAAGCCACCGGGTCTGGGACAAGAACCACAGTCGACTACGTGGGAGTCCAGCAACATAGCCATTACGCTAGCTGCTGGTCCCAGGCCCTAATGTTTTCACAGGGAATTTCTACCTAGCTTTCAAAAACTGATGATTAGTCTTATTTAAACTGTGTAGAGTATGCAAAACTTTGGAAGATTATAGCCAGCAGATGGTGTAATGGTTATGTCATTGGACTCCCCCATGGCTGACTGTGGTTCAAGTCCTGGACCCAGTGGCTTGAAACACACCAGGCACATGTATCTGCCCAAGATCTCAGGAGCAGAATAGAGGAGAAGGAAATGTGGAGTAACTATTACCCCAGCGGGTGATTTCTCACTTTCCTTTTCATTGTCTTTGCGTCTCTCCTGCAAGTGCATTCACCCTAATGCATAAACCTCTAAAACAAACAAAAAAAAAAGACCAAAACAAAAAACAAAACTTTGGAAGATTTCCAAACAATATTAATATATATGCAAAACAAAAATATAAGCCTGGTAAGAGTTAAATTAAAATAAAAAAATGAGAAGAACTAGAAAAATGGAAGGAATAATAAATATTGATGTAAGATCCTAAATAAAATAATAGAAAACAACATCTTACAGCACATACCAAAATAACACAATTACCAGGTGAAATTTGCTTTACAATTTTAAGGATTATGTAATATTAGGAAATTTATTAATACAATTGAGATATTACTGGATTAAAGAAAATAATCATAATTGTGCCATGGATAATGAAATGGTCTTAGAAAAAAATATTTCAGTTTCTTTTGTTTTAAAGAATTATTTTACTTAACTTTATTTATTTATTTGTTTATTTTAATTTGACCAGAGAGGGATAGAGTGTGTGTGTGTGTGTGTGTGTGTGTGTGTGAGAGAGAGAGAGAGAGAGAGAGAGAGAAAGGAAGCCACCAGGTCCAGGACTCAAACCACGGTCGGCCATGTGGGAATCCAGCGCCTTTAACCACAAAGCCACCTGCCGGCCCCAAGAATGTTTCAGTTTCTTAGAAAATATAATAAAATAAGAGGCCAGCTGGTGGTGTGGTGTTTAAGGTGACTGGATCCCACATGGCTGACTGTGCTAAATTCTGGACCCAGTGACTTGTGAGATAAGTCAGGTGCATTCATGTGCATGCCCAAAATTCCTGAAGGAGAAAGGGAAGAGAAGGGATTGACGCATGCCCATCCCCCGTGGGTGGTGCTGTCTCACTTCTCTCACTCTCTCAGGGAATTACATTTGCCCTTTAGCAAATTAAACAAATAGAAACCAGCAGATGGCACCATGATTATTTTGATGGACTCCCAGGTGTTCAACTCTGGTTTAAGTATCAGAATCAGTGATTTAAAACTTGCGCTGGGCACTTGTGTGTGCGTGCCCAAGATCCCAAGAGTAGAATGTAGGAGAAGGGATTCTAGCATGGCCATCCCCCTCTGGGGGGGGGGTGATTTCTTGCTTTTTGGCTTTCTGTCTCTTCAGCGAGTGTGTGCATGGAAAAACAATCTCTTTTAAAAAAATAAATAAATGAAAATAAAGTAGGAATGAAGGTAAAATTTCTGAATGTGAGATAATACTCCAGCCAAAAAGGAAAAAAAAAAAAAGAACAAAAAAAATTCTAATATTAAGTAGAGACATTTCTGAAAATTTTAATTTTTTTTTTTTGTTTGTTTTGCTTTAGGGTTTGAGAGAGAGACAGAGACATGCTGCAGTCCTTTGTCTTCCTTTCTCCTTTAGGGATTTTGGGCACTCACTCACACATGCCCAGAATAATTTTCAAGCTGCTGGGTCTGGTATTCCAACTGCACAATTGACCATCTGGGATCCAGTCACCTTACCCTCCATGACACCTGCTGGCCCCCCAGATATTTCTCTTAAAGCCAGAAATAAGGGAAGATTAGATTTTCCATGGAATATGTTGGCACATACAATTGGAAATATTGGTCAACATAATCAGAAAAATAAATGAACCAATAAATATGTAAGAATTGTAAAAATCATTTCATTTGTAGTTAATCTTATCATATAATTTAGAAAGCTCAAATAGACAAGGCTAAAATATTAAGAAAAAGGACTTTGCAAGTTAGCACAATATAAATTAATGTATACAAATCAGTAGCATCCTGTGTTAGCCTGCTGGAGCTGCCCAACAGGGTAGTGTAACCTGGGCGGCTTAAAACTGAAATTCGCTCTCTAGCAGTTCTGGAGGTTGCAGGTCCAAAATCAATGTCCCTTTATGATTGGTTTTGGGTGAGGCCTCCCTTCCTGCTTTATAGATGTCTGTCTCGTGCAATGTCCTCACAAGGCAGAGAGATAAAAGCACTCTGCTGTCTCTTCCTCTTTTAATAAAGACACCAGTGCTATCAGAGTAGGATTGTTCTGATCTTGTTTAATCTTTATTAGCCTCTTACAGTCCCTGTCTGCAAATATAAAAACATGGAGAATTAGGGATTCAACATATGAATTTTAGGGGGATAGAATTAATCTCATAATACAAGTATGAAAATATGGGTATCTATCTACCTATCTGTCTATATCTATATCTATATCTATATCTATATCTATATCTATATCTATATCTATATCTATATCTATCTATATCTATATCTATATCTATGTATATCTGTGTGTGTATGTATATATGTATATATATATATATATATAGAGAGAGAGAGAGAGAGAGAGAGATCTAGATATATAGATGATAGATAGATGATAGATACATAGACAGAGAGAGAGAGAGAGAGAGAGAGAGAGAGATACATACATACAAAAAAAATAGCCAGTTGTTGATGCTGTAGAAAAACTGACACTCATAGGTTGTGAGTCGTGAGTTAAAAAGGGAACACTTGGCAGGATGATGTAAAACTTGGGGGATGGTGTAATGGTTACATTGTTGGACTCCCACATGGCTGACCATGACTGAATTCCCAGACTCGGAGGATTGAAATTCACACCAGGTACTTGTGCATGCATACCCTAAATGCCAAGAGAAGAATGGAGGAGAAGGGATTGTGGTGTGGCCATGCCCCTGAGTGGTGCTTTTGTGCTTTTATGTCTCTGTCTTTCTGGCAAGTGCATGTGGCTTATAGCAAAAATGTCTCTCTAAAAAAAGTGGGGGGAGATTTAATTTAGGACATGAAAGTGATACAGAAGTAATGATACAGAAGTAATGTATGGCACTGCATGAAGCAATTCTACATGGAAAGGTGTCCAGTTCAATTCTGGAGACCTCTCTGAGTGCCCTGGGCATGCACTTGCCCATGGTCTGGGGCTGGCTAGAGGTTGGGGATGAGTCATAGCATCAATACCATGTTGATGGTGCTCGCTCTCTCATTTTCAGAAGAAATAAATAAATAAACTTAAAATAAAAGGGAAAACATGTATGAAAGAGAATTAGGCAATGTTTAACAAAATTACATACATTAACCTCATAATCAGGTGAGCCAATCTCATAATAAATACTTTTTTATAGGTACCCATATATATAGACTGTGGCATGGTTCTTTTTCTCTAGAAAATGATAAAAATCTATTGTGAGGCAGTTGACAAAAAGAAATAAACTACTGTTACTGTTTTCAGTGATGATTTTGATGTTCTATTGATTAGCAAGCCTCCTCTATTGAATCTTACCTCTTCCCAGACATGTTCTGAGAATACGACGGCATCCTCCAAATTGCCATATGACACCTACGTTAGGTTGTTTTTGACACGAAAATGTGTTTTCAAATGTTTGTGAATAAACTGACCAGAATAGTTCTAAAATACATTTTTGGGGGATTTGTTTTTAGCTTTTTCCATAGGATATGCATACTCATCAAGAGACCGAGAAAAGGAAAGTGAGAAATCAGTTCCAGGAGGGATGGCCACTCTCTAATCACCATTTTCCTCTTGGGATTTTGGCATATAACCACAGGAGCCCAGTGTGATTTTTAAGCCATTGGGTCTGAGACTTGAACTGTGGTCAGTCATGTGGGCATCCAGCATGTTAACCACCACGCCACCTGCCGGTTTATAAAATATAACGTTAAATGTCCAAATTAAACATGTATTTAGTGATATACTTATTTTCCAAGCCCTTTCTTATTTTACTATTTTCTCTTTATCCAGAGGTGGATGATCAGATCAATACAATTATTTTCTTGTATAAAAGTTACATGTGACTTTGATGATTTGTTAAATTTAAATTAATAAATGACCATTTGGGGGCCAGTGGGTAATGTTGTTATTAAAGTGTTGGACTCCCACACGTTCCACCATGGTTCAACCAGTGGCTTGAAAATATTACTGGAAGTGTGTGCATGTGTGTCCAAAATCCCAAAAGGAGAATGGAGATGGGACTGTGGCATGGTCATGCCCCTTTGGGGTGGTTTCGCACTTTCGCTCTCTCTGTTTCTCTGTCTCTTGTATCTCTGGCAAGTGCATGCACCCTAAATTTTTAACAATTTAACAAAAGGAAAAAATAAAAATAAAAAATAAGAGACCATTTCTTACAGTTTTCAAATATCAAATGCCTTCATTAATCAAGTCTCTATGGTAAGTGTGCTGTTACATGATGTCTTCAGTCTTCATACCACTTATGATGTATGCGTGACTCTAATCATCTGTGTCACAGCATTGTAGCTGATCAACTTGCAAATCTCAGCAGATGTGGAAGGGACACTGCCCTTGCCATACAACATTCGTTTCTATTCTGCAAGACTGTAAGACTTGAATAATAGTCACCATTAGGGATTATGTTGCTAAATATAATCTCTTTTGATACAAAATATAAAACTGAGGTCTTTAAATAAATTTAAAAAGTAATTTGGTTGTTTGTTAAAATACAGAAACTTAGTCTGTTTGAGCTGTGAACTATTATTTTCAGGGACTAAGACTAATGAAGATTATCTGCTGAGATTTCACCCTTCAGACCCCAATCTAGAGTGGCAGGGCACTCCTGTAGCCTTCTTTCTGTCTCTGTCTTTTCATTTATTTATTTATTTTTCTTTTCTTTTTCTTGTCCTCCTTCTTCTTCTTTTTTCTCTTTCTTCATTTTCTTTTTCTTTTTCTTTTTTTCTTTTATCTTCATCACTTTGCTGTTCAGCCTCCATGCACTGAGTGTCTAGAGAGGTCTAAGTGAATAGTAGCCAAACATCTGAATACTACTAGGGTCAGCATATTCTTCAATTTCCACTGAATCTGATGTACAAAGGGAGAAAAACAGAACTGCAGGGAAATTTCAGATAATTTCCTTCTCCACACCTCTGAACACTCAGATTGAGCTTCAAGAAATTACAAAGAAATGTATAACCCATCAGTTGACCAGAAATCACTGCAGAGGGACAAGAAGTATGAGAAACTAAGAAAATTCCTCTCCCTCAAGTGAAAAGAACAACTTCTCTTCATCCATAGAGAGTACAATGGAACTCATGAAAAAGTCTGATAAATAATTTAGAGTATTCATAGTGACCCAGCTAACAAAGATGCAAGAGAGAAAATGAACTCCAGAAGAAGAAGGAAAAAAGAGCCAATGAATTCTAGGAGGTGAGGTAGTTCTTGCACTATCTGAAAAGGGAAATACACACTATAAAAAATAATCAAATGGAACTGTTAGAGATGAAGTCTGTAATAGAGGAAATCAAAAACTCCCTTGAAAGTATTAAAAGCAGATTAGATAATACAGAAGATGGAATCTCAGGTGTAGAAGACAGAATCTCTTGCCTAGAAAAATTCACCATGAATATATATATATATATGTGTGTGTGTGTGTATATATATGTATATATTTATGAAACAAGAAATGGAAAATCATTTGTTGATGATATATAACATGTATGATGAAGCCACTTTATGGGATATTCTGGATGGGAAATCACATTTTGTATGCTGTGATGATGTTCAGTGAATGAATGCAAAATAAATAAATTAATAAAATATAGAAATTTCAGTACAATACAATGTGTAATGATTAAATCACACTCTACCTTCATAAAAATGTAGAATTACTGTATTTTCCTAATTGCCAGAAAATATTTGAGAGAGATAGAAAAGATAGGGAGAAAGTACCACCCAATGGAACATTGTCATACCACAAATAATTGGAGCATACATGCACAAACACTTGGTATGTTTCTTAAGCCACTGTGACTGGGATTTGAACCATAGTCAGTTGTATAGGATCTGACTCCCCTATTATGCTATAACCAGGCCCCTAATTATTATGTGTTAATTTTTGTAACTGTGTAAAATTAACTTCAGTCAGCTACTGAGACTCATGAATATGAATGGTACAGATTAATTAGTGCTACAGATTGATTAATCCCTGAAATAGTTTATTTTGAATTAATTGATATATTTCATTGATACTGTAGATATTTACATTTTAATAAAATATCTCTTTCAAAAAATAGAACTTTGAAAAACTCTGATTTTTATGTTAGTTAAATATTTACATGTTTCTAAGTCTTTGAAATATTTTCTAAGTAGTATTTATTTTAAAAAAGTATTTAAAATGTAATACATTTAAACATGTAAAAATAGTGTCATAAAACCATATAAAAATAGTGTCAAAAAAAAAGGAATGGAAAGCAACTGTAGATACCATTACTTTCTTTACTAATTCATGTCAGTTATTATTTTTTAACCCCCATAGGGCCCATACACTCACCAAAGAGAGACAGAGAGAAAAGATAAGAAATCACCCCTACTCCATGGGGAATGAGCACCCAGCAATTCCTGCAGTGTCTTCTTGGGATTTTGGGCACACATGCACACACACCTGGCGTGATTTTCAAAACTAATGGGTCCAAAAAAAAGAAAAATAAAAAAACTAATGGGTCCAGAGCTCAAACCATGGTCGACCATGTGGAAATATTACTATACCATTGATGGATAAGATTTTTCTAGGTTAATTTTTTCTTTCAATTTATTAACATGACAAAATTGTAAGACATACCTGCCACCAAAATTCATTCACATAGATTTCCATAGACCATACTCTACCTAAGTATAACCAAAAGAAGTCAAGAAACCTTGTCTGTTTTGGAAATTTTTAAACACGCATCAAGGAACAAGTGTCTATGACCATGTATTTTGAAAGTGCAAAATATGTCTTTTAAGGAAAAAAAAATACTTTAGGATAATGCAATTCTCTAAAGTTCTACAGTAGTAAATATTATGAAGTAGTTTTTTAGAAGAATATTTTGGAAACGTGGATCTTCAATAGCAGCTTTTATTTTATAATTACAAATCCTTAATGCTGAGTACCACTGCTGAAATTTCTGTCAGATTTTGAGGTTTGCTTTTCCACTGAGAAGTGAAACTCAAGTCATATTTTTAAAACATGAAATTTTCTAGGGACCAGCGGGTGGCATGGTGGTCAAGGTGCTAGACTCCCACATGGCTAACCGGGGTTTGAGTCCTGGACCTGGTGGCTTGCTTTTTCACTTCCTCTCTCTCTCACTCTCACCCTCTGTCTCTCTCTGGTCAAATTAAAAAATCAATGAATGAATAAATAAATAATAAAATAAATAGTTATTAAAAAAAACATGAAATTTTCTAACACATAAGCCTATCCATTTTGTTTGAAACATTGGCTTGACCATATGACAAATATATTTTATATAACAAATTTTCATTGCCATTCATTTCTACAAATTTCATCCCTTTAAGGCCTTACAAAACCTATTTCCCATTGTAATAAAAACTATTCATAGTGTTTGATGGATATGTCAGCCTTACCCTAATCTTTCCCTTCATGTAAAAATGGAAATGGAGATACTCTGGATTTTCTTCATATTCAGAGGCTCCTTTCATTTACCTAAATTCGTTTATCAAAGAGTCCTTTGCTTGGGACCAGCAGTTGGCGTAATGGCCATGTCGCTGGACTCCCACGTAGTCGACCATGGTTCTAGTCCAGGACCCAGTGGTTTAAACTCATACTGGGCGCATGTCCGTGCATGTCCAAGATCCCAGGAGGAGAATGGAGGAGAAGGGATTGTGGTGTGGCCATCCCCCATGGAGAGTGATTTCTCGCTTTCTGTCTCTCTGTCTCTCTCTGTCTGGAGAGCACATGTGCCCTATAGCAGAAACCTCTCCAAAAAAAAAATCAAACCAAACCAAACCAAAACAAAACAAAACAAAAACACAAAGAATCCTTTGCTTATTAATTTTTAAAGACTTTCTATCATATCCACAAGTCTATTTCTCAGCTTTCTATACTTTATATTTTTCTCTACTGTGACATGTTTATATTTCTGCTAAGGCATTGTATTAAAATACTCAAGACAGTAGATTTTGTCGATTTATTTTTTATCTATATGGCTTAGTTGTTTGAAGCTTTTGATCCTTTCATATACATTTTTTTCAGTAGAAGATTTTAAGTACATTTGAATTTGGATTATATTTAAATTAAAAATAAATTTGTGGGTAAAATATAAAATCCTTCCAGAATTGACTGTTGCATAACTTTTCATATTCACATTTTATTACTACTCCTTTAATAAAATTATTTTTTTAAAGAAGCATTGGAATTTGTTAAGTTTATACTTAGAAATAATTAATAGTTGTTGCTATTAAGGATACTTTATGTTCTTTTTATTTTCTAATTAAATATTGCTGATATAGAGGAAGAATTCCAGTTTTGTTTTTTGAATGTTTTCACAATTCTTTTTTTTTTTTTAATTTTATTTTTTATTTTTTGAAGAGGTTTTTTTTTTTTTTTTTTCACTATAGGGCACTTGCGCTTGCCAGATAGACAGAGACAGAGAGACAGAAAGTGAGAAATCACCCCCCAGGGGGGATGGTCACGCCGCAATCCCTTCTCCTCCATTCTCCTCTTGGGATCCTGGGCACGCACGCCCATGCTCCCCGCGTGAGTTTTAAGCCACCGGGTCTGGGACGCCAACAGCGGTCGACTACGTGGGAGTCCAGCGACATAGCCATTATGCTAACTGCTGGTTCAATGTTTTCACAATTCTTAAGAAGTTATATTTTGATTTTTAAGGAATTGTTCTGTAGAAATTCACATTATCCAAAAATAACATTTGTTTCTCTTCATTTCAAATTTCAGCATCTTCAATTGATTTTTCTTAATTTTCTTTGAAAACACCATTTCCTTTTTTCTTTTTTATTTCATGTTCTTATATACATTCAATCACATTATTTAGCTTACAAAGTGAATATTCCAACATGTGTACATTTCTCCCTAGTCCAGTTGATAATACTATAAAATTATCTTCAATAGATAATACCACATTTCTTTGTCCCATTAATGCATTACCTATCTATTTTTCTTCTAAATGTTCTTCCTCAGACTCTACTCTTTCACCTACATTATATTTGGTATTCACAACCATGTACTGTGTTTCTATATCTTTTAGTCAATCAGTTTCGGTCATAGAATGCTGACACTTGGTATATATTAAGTGGGGAAGTACATTGTCTCTCTTTCATAGCCTGGCTTGCTTCGCTCAGCAGTAAATCCTCCATATTCATTTACTTTCTATCAAAAGCCAGGATTTTTTTTTATAACTGCATAGTATTCCATAGAGTATATGTGCCACAGTTTTTCAATCCATTCATCTGTTCGTGGGCATTTGGGTTTGTTCCATGTGTTAGCAATTGTGAATAATATCGTAATAAACATCAATGAGCAAGCACTTTCCTGATTAAGAATGCTTCTGTCTTTTGGATAGATACCAAGGAGTGGGATTGCTGGATTATACGGTAGTTCTATTTGTAGATCTTTGAGGAATCTCTAAATTGTTCTCCACAGTGGCTGGATCAATTTACATTCCCACCAGCAGTGTAAGAGAATTCTCCTTTCACCACACCCCCACCAGCACTTATCGTTTTTTATTTCTTTAATCTTAGTCATTCTGACTGGAGTTAAGTGGTATCTCTTTGTTTTGATCTGCATTTCCCTTACAATGAAGGATGTTGAGTATTATTTCTTATGCATTTTGGCTATTTATATGTCTTCCTTAGAGAGTGGTTTTTTCAACTAATTCTCCCATCTTCTTTTTAAAATAATTATTTCTTTCATTTTTATTTATTCATTCATTTATTTTAATTTGACCAGAGAGAGACAGAGAGAGTGAGAGAGAAAGTGAGAAAGAAAGCCACCAGGTCCAGGACTCAAATCATGGTTGGCCAAGTGGGATGTCCAGCACCTGAGCCACCATGCCACCTGCTGGGTAGCGGTTAAGATTGATCTTTCTGCAGGTGGAAATCATTTTTCTAGTACCATTTGCTGAAGAGATTTTCCTTTTCCCACTGGATTGACTGGCACCCCTTGACAAAAATCAATTGACTGTATGTTGGGGATTTATTTCTGGGGACTCTATTCTGCTCCATTGGTCCACCTGTCTGTTTCTGTGTCAGTACCATGCTGTTTTGATTACCACAGCTTTGTACTATATTTTTGGATCTGGGAGTGAGATGCCACCCACTCCACTCGTCTTGGGCAGGATTGCTTTCCATTTTATATTTTTAACAATTTCATTGTTTCATTTAGTTTCTTGAGGTAAGAAAAAGTGATTTATTTACTTTAAATTTTAATAATTTCTTGCTTTTATTATATATTTATTTAATTTTTCTCTCTCATTCAGTATTAACATAAATTTGTATAACTTTGCCTTTTGTGGCAATGAGACTTTAAAGGACCAAATGGTGTACAGTCAGGCAAAATTGTTTCTATTTTTTTCCTTTTTTTTTTGTAGATTAAGAATCTATTGTGGTTGTGTCTCCAGAAATTGTGTTGACAATTATATCATCCATTGTCTGTTCTGTAAAGTGGTTAACAGAATACATCCCTTCCCCTATCTCTAGCCAACAGCCCTCATGGGAAATACACATGGTGAGAGTGTGGCCAAGTGACAGATCATGTCATAAGGATTTGCTGGTTTATGTAGCACCAAAGGGACTTCCACCTATCCTCAGTTGACTATACCTATCCTATCCACCTATCCTCAGTCCCTCTAACGCAGAGTTGTATAGTGGATCACTGCCATAAATTCATGTGGTAATAATTAAATGCTCATATCAGAAATATGGGTGCCTAATTTGTAACTTTATATGCCAGTCAAAATGCCGCTTGCTCTGTTCAATGCTCTTCTTTAGAACTTAAAAAATTACCGTGTCACAGTCACTTTGAACTTTATATATGTTTAGAGATTAGTATGTGGAATAGTCCAGTTATAGTCAATAAATTCCAGCAGAGTGTTTTCACACATAGTTTTAAAAATAATATTCTACTTGCTCAGCAATATTTGTTATATGCCCTAAGCACTTCTAACTTTGTCTATATATTGAGTTTCATCCTTGTCAACTAGCAGTTGCAAAGGACATAGAAAGACAATATTGCTTTCCAATTTCCTTCTACAGCCTTCCTGCTGTGGCTGGTTCTTTTCTCTGAGGCAATTTTCTTGTATTCCAATTTAGTGGGCTATATTTTTATGTTCTCTTTGCTTTAGCATTTGCTTCTCCTGCTGCTTTTTGTGTTTCTGTCTGTATGCATACATATTCGCTAGTCTATTTGGAGATACACACACACACACACACACACACACACACACACACACATCTAAATTTCCTTCTGCAGTGTAGTTGGTATTGAAATTTGACTTACCCTGAAGCCTGCGATCTCACTTTGGTTTCTGATAGCTGGGACTGTGCCTGTAGGTCAGTTCCTCTGGACCTCAGTGTGGAATTTTCCTGGGCCACTCTACCTCTTTGCAATTTCCCAAATGGTTTGCATCCTGCTTGGCTGGTGCAGAGTTTGCCTTCTGCTTGTTTTTCTGGGCTCATTGGATTATACTAAAAAACGTGGATTGTTTTTCTTTTCAAAGGGAATTCATACTCATTATTTTCTTTTCTATTATTACTGTTCCTATACCTGCAGATAACCACTCATAATTTTTAATGTTCTTTTAGAGAGATTTTTCAATACTTTTTGATAGTTGAGTCTGATAATTAATGTCTGTTAAATTGTTTCATATTTTGTTTCCTTTAGAACAAACTTGTTATATAAATAATGATGTAGTAGACTAAAAATTACTGTAGATAATATAGAATTAGTGCAAGTATGTAGCAAAATGATCAGAGTCTTCTTCCTAGTTATAAAAAGGTAAACATAATTTAATGTGTAAATTGAACATTTTTATAATAAATTTTAAAAAGACTGAAAAACTATGTAGCATATTTTTTAATTATTACTTTGTTCATAACTAAATATCAAGTAATTATACAATTTTATAATTAAAAATTGAAATCCTGGGACCAGCAGATGGCATAGTGGTTATGTCGCTTGACTTCCATGTGGTTGTGATTCATGTCTCAGATCTGGTGCTTAAAACTCCTGTCAGGTGCTTGTACATGCGTGTCTAAAATGCCAAGAGGAAACTAGAGAAGAAGGGATTGCAGAATGACCATTGCCCAGTGGGACAATTTCTTGCTTTCTGTCTCTCTGTCTCTGTGTTTCTGGTGAGCACACATGCCCTATAGCAAAAATCTCTCTGTCTAATAAAAAATTAAAACTGTAATTACTATTCCCTCATCTCCAAATTATCAAAGGCTATAGTAAAGTATATATTTATATAAATAAAATACACTAATATATAATATAAAATATTAAAATCTTAGTTGTATTTTCTAAAATATATGCTTGTTTTTAACATTTCTATATAATTTTTCAAATTTACATAACATCTATTGCCTAGAGCACATTAGGATTTAGAATTTATATGCTAATCTCCATTATATAAAGCTAATCACATATACTATAAAATTGGATTTTTTTCAATTTCAGATTATTTTTCCATGGCAAATAAATCAGTGTGGATTTATGTGGCAATTACATCCATTTTTTAAATTACACTGTGATCTTTACTTATTTTTTATTTTTAAAAAAATATTTAATTATTTTCATGTATGTTAATGTACATTTTTTCAGAGAATATATATGTGTGCAATTATGAAATCACAAATATAGACATACTCATCTTTTTCAACATTGAACATTACATTATATTGTGCACATTAGATAATGATTCTACAAGTATTTTCAGAAGTATACATTGAATAGTTGATAACATTTTTTACTTTGTTTACATGCCCTGTTTACTTGCATTTTTATATGTACTTTTTATACATAAATAGATGTAAAATATAATTATAATCATTATTTATGTGTGTATATGTAATTTATATATAGCTAACTATATAAATATTAAAGATTTGGATCTTTGGAATTACATTACCTACATCTTCTTATCAACCATGTAGTGTTCCATATTTATATTTCTTTTTCTCTATGACTTTTTGGTCTTTTTTCTGAATTTAATAATTGCTTCCTATTTATTTAATTTACTTAGTTTCATATATGGCTTTCACTCTATCACAACCAAAATCTGTAATTAAAAATTAAAACCTCATTTAAAATTGCCTTCTATGTCTCTCAACCCAATACCACTTTCTTTAATCTTTCCAAATTGATAGCTACACTGGCATTTTTAGTTGTAGGAACAGATGTCCTTGGTTATACATTGTCATTATATATATATATATATATGAAGAATACTGACTCAAAAAGTGAAATACATTTGGTTGTATCATCTACTTGTCCTTAACTAGAAGTGGTGATTTATTAATAGCTGTAGGTCCACATTCCTTTTTTAGTTCTAGAAAAAAGAAACAAACTTGACACTATCTACACTGTGTGTTAAGACAGATCCATTGGTCGAATGTCACATCTAAACATCTTTTTCTAAGCATTCTGGAACGCAATGATATTTCTATGTTAGAATATCCCCACGTCTCTTGTATGTGGAATGTAGCACTTACATATTAAGATAAAGTTAATCTCGGGAACCAGCAGTTAGCGTAATGGCTATGTCGCTGGACTCCCATGTAGTCGACCGCGGTTCGTGTCCCGGACCCGGTGGCTTAAAACTCACGCCGGGCGCGTGTGCGTGCGTGCCCAAGATCCTGAGAGGAGAATGGAGGAGAAGGGATTGCGGCGTGACTATCCCCCCTGGGAGGTGATTTCTCACTTTCTGTCTCTGTGTCTCTCTCTGTCTGTCTGGCGAGCGCACACGCCCTACAGTGAAAATCTCTCAAAAAAAAAAAAAGATAAAGTTAATCTCACTTCATCCTTATATGTCCTGGAATATCCTAAGCTTTCAATTAGTAGATAGAAAAGTAAGTCTTTGCAAATTTTATAAAACTATATTTATTTCATTTTAATACAGGAAAATATAATTTTAGAGGATTCATCATTCATTAATAGTTATGGTAATTCTTGTTATATCTACATTTGATTGGGAATTAGATTTGACTTATTTTATGTTTTGTAAATAATGATCAATTGTGGAAGTTTTCTGAGTTTTATATCAATGTGTTTGTATCATAATATCTTAAAAGTTTGAAAGTTTAATTTTAAACTTTTTTTTAGTACCAAGTTCATAATCTGGAGTTTGATGTAGGTCTATGCCTACTTACCAGAATGAAATGAAAATTTTATGTGACATTAATTGTGGCATTTCTTTGACAGGTTTCTATTGTATCAACAATTTCCATATTTCTCTCTCTCTCTCTCTCTCTCTCTCTCTCTCT
>NW_006159558.1:275080-304332 GCF_000334495.1 Tupaia belangeri chinensis | reverse complement strand
ATATATATGATATATATATGAAGATATCTGAATCAGGAAATGAATCTAATAAAATATTTTATAAATTTTTTCGTTTTAAATTTTCAGGCAAATTTTTGATGACGGTCATTGTCAAAAATGTAGCACTGGGACCAGCAGTTAGTGTAATGGCTATGTCACTGGACTCCCACGTAGTAGACCACGGTTCGAGTCCTGGACCCAGTGGCTTAAACTCACGCCAGACGCATGTGCGTGCGTGCCCAAGGTCCCGAGAAGAGAATCGAGAAGGGATTGTGGCGTGGTCATCGCCCCCGGGAGTTGATTTCTCGCTTTCTATCTCTCTGTCGCTCTCTGTCTGTCTGGCGAGCGCACATGCTCTATAGCAAAAACCTCTCAAAAAAAAAAAGTAAAAAAATGTAGCACTCACATATTAAGAAAGTTAATCTCACTTCATTGACTCCACTAGCAATTATGTTAGGTAGTAGGTACTTTCATTGAATGGTGAAAGTTCCAGATTTTATGTAGTATCATTTGCTTTTGAATTCTGAAAGGGTATTAATATTCTTGTATACTTTGTTTCTTTATACAAAAATGTATTACGTATTCTCTTTATTGTTGATTAATTATGTAGTAATTGATTATAATCCATTAACTAAAATTAAATAAGTAGTTCTAGGTCCAAAGTTTTTAACTGTGAGAGCTCTAGAAATTCATAAATGGGCATTCCTAAAACTAGGAATATTTTTATATTGATATCTGAGTAGAATCAGGCTTTTATAACAAATTCTCATAAAAGTGAGGTAAAGGTGACTAAGGGAGGAAGAGAGAGAAAAACAGATAAAAAGAGAGAGATTACTATGTATTGTTTATATTTCTAAATAAATGCTTCTTTGCTACATAAAATCACATATACTCATTTTAAACACTATTTTCATCACTGGTGCCTCATTAATTTGTGAGAAAGACAAAGCTATTTCTCCCAGTCTCCATAGTGACACCTTGACAGTAATCCAGAAACATTGTTTTCCCCACTACTAATGCATTTGCCTTCTGAACAAAACCACCCGATAAAGGGTGTCAGGAGAGGAGAAGTCATCACAGAGCCAGCCGGCAGTGGTCTGTGCTGGCCAGGGCTGGAATATGTTATTTAGCATTGTGTGTAAAAGTATAGAAATAGACCTTTTGTTCACATTTATTTTGTTTTATACATTTTTGTGTTTTGAAAGATTTGATGTTTGTATAAATGGCATAGAAAACATGGAAGACCCTTCTATTATTTTGGAAAATAACTAATAAAGTTATTTGGGCATGGATTGCTTTTTCTGAAGTTTTCAATTTGTGTTGTAGCTACACATAAATATATTAGGAAAATGAAGGCAAAACTGAGAAATGACACATTATGAAATTTGAACTACACAGTGAATAAAGGTGGGTTTCTTTTTGTTAATTTTTAAATATATCTTCAGCTTCTGCATCTTGAGGTATTTAAGATAGGCAACTTGTTTAAGTTTTTCCATTTTGTAAAGTGATACTTTATATCACAACATTATTGGATGTATCTTTAATTATATACCATAATTAGTGTGAATCAACAATCCTCAGAATGGGAGAGAATTTTTGTTAACTATACCTCAGATAAGGGCCTGATAACCAGAATACACAGAGAACTCAAGTGACTTATCAGGAAGAAAATGATTAACCCAATTAAATGATGGGAGAATTAGCTAAATAAACAACTCTCTAAGGAAGACATACACAGCCAAAAAGCATATAAAAAAAATGTTCAACACCCCTCATCGTAAGGGAGAAGCAGATCAAAACCACAATGAGATACCACTTAGCCCCAGTCACAATGGCAAAGATTAAAAAAAAATGCTATATATTTTTGTGGGTTAATTTTGTATCCTGCTACTTTATGCATTTATTACATTGAGAAGTTTTCTTGTGTATACTATTGGGTCTTCTATGAACACAATCGTGTCATCTGCAAAAAGAGATAATTTCAGCTGTCCTTTACCTATTTGAATGTCTTGATTTTCATCTCTTGTCTAATCATATTGCCTAGGACTTCCAGTACTATATTGAATATCATTTTTTTCCATGAATCTTTTTATTTCAGTCTTGATCTCTTTAGTAGAAATGAAGTCATTCAGAAGTAGGTTATTCAGTTTCCTTATATTTGTGCATTTTAGAGGGTTTTTCCTGAGATTAATATCAAGTTTAATTCCATCATGGTTGGAGAACTTGCTGAATATAGTTTCTAAGCCCTTGAATCTGTAATGGCTAGTTTTGTGCCCTATCATGTGGTCAATCTTCTAGCAAGTACCATGCAGGACTGAGAAAAAAAAAATGTATATTTTGTGGGTTTTGGGTGAAAAGTTCTATAGATGTCTAACAAGTCCATCTGATTCATGGTATTTCATAGATCCAGAATCTCTTAGCTTATTTTTGGTCTCATTGACCTGTCTAAAGGAGATAATGGGGTGTTGAGATCTCCAACAATGATTATGTTACAGTATATCTCTTCCTTTAGATCTAGCAGTCTTTCCTTTTCATATTTGGGTGCTCCTGAGTTCGGTGCATAGATATTTATGTGTTATATCTTGGCAAATTAGTCCTTTTACTACTATTGAATGCCCTTCTTTGTCTCTTCTTACCACTTTTGTCTTAAAGCCTATTTTGTCCAAAATCAGTACAGTGACTCCTAATCTTTTTTGATTTCCATTTGCATGGAATACCTTTTTCCAGTCCTTCACTTTGAGTCTATGTATGTCTTTATTCATGGGATGAGTTTGTTGTAGGTGGCCAATGGAGGGTTTCTGATTTTTAATCCATTTGTGTCTCTCTCTTTCTCTTTTTTTTTTTTTTTTTTGGAGAGATTTTCACTATAGAACACGTGCGCTCACCAGACAGAAAGAGAGACACATAGAGACAGAAAGCGAGAAATCACCCCCCAGGGGGGATGGTCACGCCACAATCCCTTCTCCTCCATTCTCCTCTCGGGATCTTGGGCATGCACGCACACGCACCCGGCGTGAGTTTTAAGCCACCAGGTCCAGGACACGAACCGCAGTCGACTACGTGGAAGTCCAGCGACATAGCCATTATGCTAACTGCTGGTTCCCAGCTAGTCTGTGTCTCTTGATCAGAGAATTTAATCCATTTACATTCAACATTATTATTGATATTTCCAGACTCTCCCTTCCATTAAGTTGGCCATATATTTGGTTGATTTTATTCTCTAATTGCTGTCTGTCTGTCTTTAGTTTTCTTGGTATAGTACTTCTTTCAGAATTTCTTGAAGAGCTGGTCTGGAGTTGGTAAATTCTTTCAGGCTTTGTTTATCCGAGGACATTTTTAGCTTCTTTTCCCATATGAAGGATGATCTTGCCAGGTATAGTATTCTTGATTGAAATTGTTTTCATTTACTCTTTGACTATATTTCCTCATTCCTACCTTGCTTCCATTGTATCCAATAAGAGGTCCAGTTAGCCTAATGGGATAGCCTTCATAAGTGATTTGTCATTTCTCTCTTGCCAATCTCAGTATCATCTTTGTGGTTTTAGACAATATAGCTATGATGTGCTATGGAGAGGATCTCCTTATATTGATTCTACTTGGGGTTCTTTGTATTTCTTGGGTCTGGATGTTTGAATGCCTCTCTAGACTTGGAAAGTTTCCTTCCATAACTTCATGGAATAGATTATCAATGCCCTTATTAGTTTCTTCACCTTCTGGTATGCCAATTATTTGAATGTTTGAGTGTTTCATGGTATCTTGTATTTCTCATATGGTATCCTCAGTTTTCTTGGCTTTTTTCTCAGTAATTTTTATAATTTTTTCTAAGTCATTGGTATTATCTTCTATTTCTGAGATTAGAGCCTCTGTGTGGTATGACCTGCTTTTAATACTTTCGAGGGGGGTTTTGATTTCTTGTATTACAGCCTTCATTTATAACAGTTCTGACTGATTTTTTATGGTGTGAAATTCTTTCATATCATGGCAGGACTTCCTCATCACTTGGAGCTCAATGTGTTTTTTTCTCTCGCATCTCATAGAATTTGGTTATTTTGAATGCTCTAAATTATTTTTCTGACATTTTGATAATATTCTCTAATATTTCCCTGATTGGGGTTCAGTTAGAGTGGTTCCTTGCAGGTGATATATTACTTGGTTATCTCATCCTTGAGCCTCTTTTTCTATTTTTGGTCATTGGTAATGGCTAATTTGCTGGAGAAGGATTATTTTTTATATGGCCCTTTATAATTATGGAACAGGTAATAAATTCACAAATTTTTGAAAATTTTGATATATTTAAAGTGAATTGTTTGTAAAAAAAAGAGAGTAAATATCCAAAGAATATATTATATTTAATATAATTTTTAAAAAGTTTTGCTATAGGGTACATTGCTTGCCAGAGACAGAGAAAGAGAAAGGAAATGTGAGAAATCATGCCTCCCAGAGGACATGGTCATGCTGCAGTTCCTTCTCCATTCTCCTCTCAGGATTTTAGGCATCTGAACAGATTCCCAGTAAGTTTTTCAAGCTGCTGGATCTAAGACTTGAACAGCACAGTCGGCCCTGTGAGATCTAGCCACCATAATCTCCACATCATCTGATGGCCTTACATTTAATATTTAATATAAGCTGTAAATATTTTGAAGCTTAGGTGAGGCTACCAAGTGTCACTAAGCTCATGAAGTTATTAAGTCTGACAATAGCTGTACATCATTGTACCTTTTTGTGCTATGATATTTGTAGGCTTAAATTTGTTTGCATGAGAAATAGATTGACTAAATGTGACAAAACTCATGAAACTTGTTTTTATCAACAGCTTTATTGGAAACAATTTAAATGAAATACAGTCACTGTAATTTATATACTTAAAAGTTACATTCAAGTTCAAAATCATTTTTCCATTTTTATTTTTTTTATTTATTTCTGGGAAGAGGACAAGAGAGTTCAGATGAATTGTCAGGACATGTTACTGTATAAATGGACTTTCAATAAAAAATCAAGAGGCATAAACTTTTTTCTTTCCTAGAAAGAGAAATCCTCATGGCTTTATGGATTATTTTGAAGACATCTAGAATTATTTCTGCAATTTTGAACAATCTCTATTAAAAGAAAATTTATAAGGTTGTAAATATTCAGAAAAATGTTTGAATTGATTAAATTATAATAAGACAAAGTCATTGTGGGAGTGCAGCTCTTTTTCTTTCTCAAAATAAGAACATACTTATCTTTGCTGGGGGTGTGATGATGGATGTGGGAGATTAATGCCTGTATTAAAATATCTGAAGCATTGTTATATTCATTAATAGTCACCCTTTTATTCTTCACTAGAATCAGCATCATTTGGCCATTTAAGTATATTTATGTTTAAATAGAATGAATATAATAATTATGTTTGCATGTTGGCTAATTTTACCTAAAGAAAAATAGTAGATCAAAGGATAAGTTTGCAAAACTAAACTTCTTAATACACAATAAGTAGGACTTTATTCATGGCATGAAAGTCTATCTAGTTTAGCAATTGAAAATCAATTAAAGTAAATCATAACATTAATAGGATAAATAAAAATAACCCAATCATTTCAATAGACATTGGAAGCATTTGACAAAATTGCCCATACGTGATTTAAAAAGACAAACAAAAAGCCTTCTAGAAGACTAGGAACAGAAGTAAAACTAGGTATAGATTTTTGTTGCTGTTTTTAGAGAGATGTTTTTCTACAGGACATGTGAACTCACTGGAGAGAGAGAGAGAGACAGAAAACGAGAAATCACACCCAGAGGGGTGGTCATGCAACAAGCCCTTCTCTTTTCTCCTATTGGGATTTTGGGCATACACACACACACACACACACACACACACACACACACGTGCCGGCATGAGTTTTAAGCTTCGGGATCTGGGACTCAAACTACATTTGGCTACATGGGAGTTCAGCCATTATGCCATCTGCCAGTCCTCGGAACTAAGTATCATTTTAATAGTGTGGTCAGGAAAGTCCTCAGAAAAAAGTGGCTTTTGAAAAGACATGGACATATCTGGGAAAAGACCATTTTGGTCAGTGGTATCTTTGAAGGGGGATAATGTGTAATAATCTTAAGGGATCACAAGAAGTCAGAAGTTGCTGAATTAAAAAGAGGAAAATGGCAGGGTATTGGTTCCAAGGAAGAGATATTGATTGTTTTGACTCTGACAGAATTATGTAAGGGTATCAGCTTTTGCTCTAATAAAGGGAAAAGACATTTATGGCTTTGGGTCAAAGCAGTAATTGTGATCTGCCCATTGGTTTAGTAAGGTGACATTGGTATAGGTGGCAAGGATAGTCAAAGGAGTCCAGGGAGGCTATTTCAGTAAGTTGGCTTAAGAGTTGGTGTTTTATTCTAGAATGGTGCCAGAAGTGAAGATAAGTGACAGAATATAGACAATGATAGGTTTTGATGCTGTAACAAAGAAATGTGTTGATTATTTGGAGAAAATGTTGTTATAAAATTTAACCTATGTAGAGCCAGCAGACAGTATGATGGTTAAGGTACTGGACTCCCAAATGGTCAACAATGGTTTGAGACCTGGCCCTGGTGGCTTGAAACACATGTCAGTGCCCAAAATCCTAAGAGGAGAATGTAGAAGAAAGAATTGCAGCACGGTCATCCCTCCTATGGGATGATTTCTCGCTTTCCTTCTCTCTGTCTCTCTCTGGTGAACACACATGCCATATGGAAAAAAAAAATTAGCTTAAGCAACTGGGATGATGATAGAGTTGACATGAACAGAAGTGGTGTAGATATGGCAAATGCAGGATTGGGTAGTGGTCTCATGGGAGGGAAAGTGAGATTTTGTTTTCAGATGTGTTAAATAGCAAATATTTTTCTTTTTTTGGGGGGGGGAGAGATTTTCACTGTAGGGCGCGTGCGCTCGCCAGACAGACAGAGAGAGACATAGAGACAGAAAGCGAGAAATCACCCCCCAGGGGGGATGGTCACGCCGCAATCCCTTCTCCTCCATTCTCCTCTCGGGATCTTGGGCATGCACGCACACGTGCCCGGCGTGAGTTTTAAGCCACCGGGTCTGGGACACGAACCGCAGTCGACTACGTGGGAGTCCAGTGACATAGCCATTACGCTAACTGCTGGTTCCCAAATAGCAAATATTTTTAAGAGAGGACGTCAGTTAATCATTTGGATAAACCCATCAGAACTTGATGGGAAAGATCTACTTCCATTTAAGAGTTCTTAGTAATGACAAGAATGAAATTGCCAAGGGAACAACAAAGATAGAAACAGAGGGCCAAAAATGAATTGTAGAGTTGTCTATTGTTAGCAGCCCAGAAAAATAATGAGAACATACAAAAAAGAAAGAGGAAACTGAAGCTGAGAGGCAAGGGGTGGACCAGGTTAAAGTGATGTTCTGGAAAAGAAAATAACATAGTTTCTCAAGGACTGGGGAATAATCAGCTGGCCAGCTGTATCACATGCTGTTGAGTGGTCAAGAAATGTGGGTGCTGGTTAGTGATTATTGGATCAACAAAGTCAATGTTATTAGTGACTTCGAAAAGACTAGTAGGGGCCAGCAGGTGGTGTGGTGATTAAGACACTAGTCTCCCATGTGAGTCCAGACCAGGCATGTGTGTGTGCGTGCCCAAAATCCTGAGAGGAGAATAAATGAGAAGAGATTGTGATGTAGCCATCATCCCTAGGAGTGTCGGGGGTGTGATTTCTCACTTTCTGGTCCTCTTTCTGGCCCTCTGTCTCTCCAGCAAGCACAGGGGCCCTATAGCAAAAATCTCTCTCTCAAAAACAAACAAACAAACAAAACAAAAGAAGAGTAGTAATAGGGTGGTGGTTTTGGAGGAAACTTGCTTAAAATGAGTTTAAGAGAAGGGAAAGGCAAAAGTAAAGTCAACAAACAAATACTCCTCCTCTGGAGAGGAGTTTTTTTCTTAAAATAAAAGGAAAAAGGTGAAGTGCATAGAGAAGTATACTGAGTGGGTGATGAAGAGAGAAAGTTTAGTAATGTTTGTGATCAAAGACATAAAATCATGCTGTGTGCTGATAAAAAGGATTCAATAGAGAAAGGGAGAAAACACAATTCCCAGAGCAATAAAGTCTCAGGACAAGAAGAGATGAGTTACCGAGTAAATGTGGAGAAATGAATGGTTTATTGGATTACAGGCAGCGCAGCCACAGCAAAGACATAGAGGCGGAGTGCATGGGGGGAAGCATTAGGAATGGTGTGACTTGGTAGATGTTTTTCTTGGATTTCTCTTGTTCACTCAGTGAATAGTTGTAAGATTATTAGCTGATAATGAGGATGTGAGAGATTTGTAGAATGTCAGCGTAGTAAGACCAGGGAAATGAATGATCTCTATGAACTATTGAGGGCTCTTGTGTGAGAAGCGATCAGAAAATCTAGAATATATCTTTAGCTAAGTTCAACAGCACAGGTTTAGGAGATGGAGGTGGGCGGGGTTGGATAGACTGGGGTTAGATTTTGTGCCTCAAACACTTAAAACAAGAGGAGCTCCCGTAACAGTGTGTTCCAGAGAATGACTAATATCAGATCATGGAAATTAACTTGAATAAAGGAAAATGAGGAGTTATGGCTAAGATTTAGATCATGAAAAGCAGGTGGCTTAATGGGATTCTTGAGTTTGGACTAAAGTTGCCAGACAAAGTATAGGGCGTCCAGTTAATGTAAATTTCAGACAATGAGTTTCAAAGTATGTATGCCCCAAATACCGCATAGGATACACTAATGTTGTTAATAAAATTAATCAGTTACTCGAAATTCACATTTAGCTGGTTGTTTTAATTTGTTTTGGTTTAGACTGGTTTATTTTTATATCTAACAATCCTGTTCTGGAGACGTCAAAAGATTTCGGAGGCTAAAATATTTGATATGTGACATAATTGGTACTGAAATAATGGAACAGTTAGGGTGTTAGCAGTCCTCCTTTATCTCCAAGCCCCCAGTAGATGCCTGAAACTAGGGACAGTACTGAATATTATGTATGCTCTATTTTTCCTATCTGGTAATAAGATGGACACTGACTGACAGGCAGCATATACAGTGTAGTGACATACACAAAACATTGATTCACATTCTAGATCGAAAGGAGTGGGGAAGTGTGATTTTTTTCATGCTATTCAGAAAATCACATGATGTTAAATAAATTTTTTCCAAAATTTCCCATTTAATGTTTTTGGACCACACTTGACCACAAGTAACTGCAACCATGGAAACCAACTGTGGATAAGGGGCATCCTCTGTATTTATAGTGAAGTTAATTGATTGTGATGGACCAATGGAAGATAAATGTATGTTCCTCAAAACGAGAAAGTCAAGAACTTGAGACCGCAGATTATTTGAAGGATTATAATAAGAATATTTAAATCATCAAAAATTAAAATGGAGGTGAAGATGTGTTATGAATACTGAACACATTTTGGCAAAATGCTGATGGGCTTTAGAGAACAAGGCAAATGGGCCATAAGACTAAAATTAAACTCTGTTATGAAGTTGGAAAGAAAATAAGGGATGAAATGAGAAAATGAGCAAAACATAGTAATCAAGCAGGAGTAATTACTGCCAGTAGTCTATGGCCTATGACAAAAGTAGGGTGTCAAAATCCTTTTACTGCAATAAGGTTGTTTGTTGTTACAAGTATATATTTCTTTCTTATATAAAAAGTTTATATTCTTGGGAACCAGCAGTTAGCATAATGGCTATGTTGCTGGACTCCCACATAGTTGACTGTGGTTCGAGTCCCAGACCCGGTGGCTTAAACTCATGCCGGGTTCATGTGCGTGCGTGCCCAAGATCCCGAGAGGAGAATGGAGGAGAAGGGATTGCGGCATGACCATCCCCCCTGGGGGGTGATTTCTCGCTTTCTGTCTCTATGTCTCTGTCTGTCTGGCGAGCGCATGCACCCTATAGTGAAAATCTCTCTCAAAAAAAAAAGGTTATATTCTTTTCATAATAAATGTTGCATGATTATAAAGAAGACGAAGAAAAAGGATTTTGATGGAATGTGCTTTTACCATCTTAACCATATTAGTCATGGACATACACTTTGCTTTCTTAGCAGAACTATACATGGTAACATTAAGTGATACATTTGAGAATAAAGCAGGGCTTTTTTACAACAAAATGTATGAATAAATTCAATACCTCTGTTGTATTAAATTTATAAATATTTGTAGAATATTCCATGACTAAAATTTTCTTTGAGAGAAATTATACATTTGTGGTATGTATGTGTGTGTAAAATTTCATGCTAATTATAGTTCTAAAAGAGATGGCAGAAACTAAAGATGATAGACCTCTCTTTGCCCAGATCTTATTTTTCTAGCTTTTTAAAAGTGTGTTAATTTATTTTTTACCTGAGAGAAATGGACAGAAAGAGAGCAGGAGGCAGTCTTCACTCTGCCATCCACTCCCTGTCTCAGCCAGTCCAGATCACAGACATACATGTGTGTGCTCAGTGTGCTTGGGAGTTTCCAGAAGGCGAACTTTGGACCTTATCCACATAGCTTACTTGTGTTATCACCACACCACCACCTGGACTTCCCTTCAGATTTTGGCTGGATATGTAAACATATAAACACACACACATCAGACACATAGTGAAGTACTTGAAAAAAAATTCATGAGATATTCATCATTATGGAAAACTTTGAAACTTAGTAAACTTTAAAAATTTGATCAATGCTTCTGATAGGGTGAGCAAAAAGTCTGAGGCTGGACCATCAGTTGGCATAATGGCTGTGTTGCTGTACTCTCATGTAGTCAACCGCGGTTTGAGTCCCAGACCCAGTGACTTAAACTCACGCCAGGCGCGTGTGAATGCATGTCCAAGATCCTGAGAGGAGAAGGAATTGTGGTGTGGCCATTCCCCATAGGGGGTGATTTCTCGCTTTCTGTCTCTCTGTGTTTCTCTGTCTTTCTAGTGAGCACACACACTCTATGGCAAAAATCTCTCCAAAAAAAAAAAAAAAAAGTCTGAAGCTCAGTAGGGTGTGGCATAAATAAATGACATAAAATTGAGTTCATGGTGTTTTTGAACCTTTAGGAAATGAAGTAGAGCTACATGGCCCTACAGTGACAGACCCTATAATGGTGAATGGGTAAATAGTAATAATACTCTCTATTTTTCCTCGGTAGCAAAGCTCATGAAAAATATTATCAGTCTCTGGTTCTAAAATAGCTCTCACCTACTCTGGTTAAGTTTTACTGAGTAGCGATCATATGAAACATATAAGAAGGAAAATGAGTAGAAAGCTTGTAACTATGTGCGTTGGCTTCAAGTTTTTCTAGAGAAAACAAATGTGTGTTTTAAATGTGAACGAATTCAGAAATATGAACTCAGCTACTACATTTAGGGAAATTGATAGTGAAATACACAAGCCTTCCATGTGAGGTAGTTTGTTGTAAACGATAACAAAAAGACATCAACTTTGATTCTGGAGACTGGATTTAAATTGAGTGTTGCTCTTTGAATTAGTCAAGGTTCTCCTGAGAAATATAACCAACACTTCTTACAGTTGACCTTGGAACAACATGGGTTCGAAGTATGTGGGTAGGTCCACTTATATACAGATTGTTTTTCTATGAATACTGCAAATGTTTTTCCCTTATGATTTGCCTAATAACATTTTATTTTTTCTGCTTACTTATCTAGTTTATAGTACATTTAACATAAAAATATATGTAAACCACCTATTTATGTTGCCAGTAAATCTTCCAGTCAGTAGTAAGCTAATAGTAGTTAATTTTTCAGGGAGTTGAACTTATATGTGGATTTTGTCTATGTAGGAGGTCAGTTCCTCAATCCCTACCTTTTTAAGGGTCAATTCTATATAAATAGACAGATGATAGATAATAGGAATTGACTCACATGATTATGCAAGCCAAGAAGTCCAATGACCTCTTTGCAGTCTGGAGAACCAGGAAAGCCAGTGGAATAATTTAGTCTGAGTTTGAACACAAGAATGGTGAAGCATATGATGTTAGTCCTCGTCTGAGTCCAAAAGCCCAAGAGCCAGGAACACCCATGTCTGCGGCAGGAGATGATGCATGTGTAATCTCAGGGAGAGAGTAAATTCGTGCTTCCTCTGTCTTTGGTTCAGGTGTCCCTCAGTGGTTTGGGTGATGCCCATCCACCCTGGGAAGGTCATTTGCTTGACTCAGTTCACCCAATTGCTAATCTCTTCCAGAAACACCCTGACAGATATGCTCAGATATATTTCACCACCTATCTGGACATCCCTTCCATCCTACAAAGTTGACACATAAAATTACCCATCACAAATCCACTCTTATCAACTTGGGACCTATATGTGCATATCTTTACAACATAGTTAATATCTGAATTTTAAAAGAAGGCTGACATCCTAATTCCACCTAATGTGATATAATTGTCTTGTGAACAACCCAAGCATTTTCATTTCATGCTCAAAAGAGAAAGAAACGTCCTGAGTGATGTTTACCTTTACCTTAATATCCTATAACTCAAATACTATGATGTAAAAATGAATAGTACTTGAAATACTTACATAAAGTTATTATAACTTAGGTTATAGCATAAAGGAATAGGAAAGAGAAAGAAAACTACTTGCTTAATATTTGTATATATACACATGAATATATTCTTTTTTTGTGAGTGATTTTTGCTGTAGTGTATCTGTGTTCACCAGAGAAACAGAAAGAAAGAGAGACAGAGAAAGACAGAGAGACAGAAAGCAAGAAATCAACTCTCCCTCCCCACCGGGGGAGATGGCCACACTGTAATCCCTTCTCCCCATTCTTCTCTCAGGATTCTGGGAACATACACATGTGTACCCTGTGTGAGTTTCAAGTCACTGGGTCTGCGGTTCAAACCATGGTCGACCATGTGGGAGTCCAGGACTTTAATCACTGCACCACCTGCAAGTCTAACACAAATATATTCTTAACACTATATAGAGAAAATATTCATTATAATTATAGTTCTAATTTCTATAAGTAGTCACACGGTCACAGCTGGCACTTATAACTACCTTTTTTTCTTATCCATTCAATTTGACTTTGCTTTTAGTAAGCATCTCAGCTGGTCATGGTTTCTAACTTGGTGGGGTGAATCAAAACTCTTTTTATTTTTGGAAGGATTTTTGCTATAGGGCACATGCCCTCACTAGAAAGACAGAGAGACAGAGAGACAAAAGCAAGAAATCACCCCCCAGTGGGGATGACCAGGCCATAATCCCTTCTCCTCCATTCTCCTCTCTAGATCTTGAGCATGCACTCACCCAGCGTGAGTTTAAGCTACCGGGTCCGGGACTTGAACTCGTGGTTGACTACATGGGAGTCCAGTGACATAGCCATTATGCCATCTGCTGATCCCCAAACCTTCATTCTTAAAGGAACTGGACCACTATTATTACTCTCTGAATTGGGCCATTATAATTTTTATAGACCTGAGTCATGTGGAATATTAATACTAAGAGGTACTCTAAGGGATCTTTAGTATTTGAGACATACTCTCTTACATCTCATGTGGAGTACCTTTCCAATTTATTCTTGGTAATTTTGGGGGCCAATCAACTCAACTCATCCCTTTTTAAATTATTTATTTATTTGTTAATTTAAACTTGCTATAGGTCATGTGTGATTCTGAGAGAGAGAGAGAGAGAGAGAGAGAAAGTGAGTGAAGGTCAGGCCAAATGCCTTCTCCATTGTCCTCTCAGGATTTTGGGCACACACATATTCCCAATGTGTTTTTCAAGTCACTGGAATTTGGAACTCAAACCACACAGTTGGACATGTGGAATCCATCTGCCTTCACTCTATGCCACTGGCTGGTCCTATAATTCCCATTTTTTCCCATAGACTAAGGAGAATAAGGAGCTCAATGTGTCTAGAAGGCAGATTAACTTCCAGTGCAATGAAATCACTACTATGTCTACTAGTCAAAGCATTCCTCCCTCTGGAACTAAGACGTTTAAGCCAGTAGAACATAAAGTCATGAAATCTAAAACAAAAACTTTGTTGGTGGGTCACTAGAGTTGATGGTGAGTGGTGCTACTCTCATTTCCACCCCTCGATTACTGGACTCATGAATCCTGGCTAACTAAAAAGCAACACCATATGTTGATGATGGATGAGAATGTATGTACTCTCCAGAGAACCTTGCCTCAGCCCTTCAAGGTATTACCGCATACCTGGTGCTGTAAAAGACTATTTCACCATTCTATTAAATCAGCTGCTTTGGGATTATGTTATGGAGAACATGGTAAGATTAGGACATGTCATGAGCATGAGTTCATTGTCAAGCTTCACTCCCTATTAAATGAGCTCCTTGATCAAAAGCAATGCTGTGTGGAATGCCATGATAATCAGCAAGACAGTCTATAATTCCACAATTGAGTATTTTGGCATAAAGATTGTATATAAAGAAGGCAACTTTGTATCTTAAGTGTCTATTCTGGTAAGAACAAAATACTGTCCCTTCCATGATAGAAATGGTCCAACGCAATTAACTTCACAATAGGCAAATCACCTCAGGAAATGGTGCCATGTTGGGGGTCTTAATGTTGATTCTGCTGTTGGCAGGTTCAACTTTCAGCAGTATCCACAGTATAATACCTAGGCCAGCCTTGGCAACTGGAGTACATGTTACTGAATCCATGATAATCTCTATCTTTGCTACTAAGACCTCTTTGTTCATGAGTCTGTTGGACATCAAAGAGTTTGTCTTGGAAAGAAGCTGACTAATATCCACAGTCATCCTATCCACTACAGTCCTCTCCTGGTAAGGTTACACTTCGGTGAGAGTTTTTATGAAATATAAATATGTCCACATTTTGTCCTACTCTAAGAGGGATACCCACTTAACTCTACCCCATATTTCTTCATTAAAAAAGATAAAACATTTTAAATTTTCTGGAAATTTTCCTAGAAGTATACAGCAAATGAAGGAAGATTTATTCAAGAACACCTACTAAAATTTATTAAGAACCATGAGAATCTGTACACTCTGTGTTATCTATTCCTCTCCCTTTCCACAAGAGGCTTGACAGAAACTTTACTCTAGCCTGTGTGACTAGGACTCTCTCTCCACTCAGCTTTCAATCAGGAGTAACCATTTATTACTAAGGGGAGAAAGGCTCCCAACCTTCATTCTTACCAACTCCAAGGTGAAGAAAATACATTTCTAATGAACTTAATTGAGGAGCCAGATGTTCCCTTTCTCCACCCCATCGTCATCATAGAACAGAGGCTCTACACCAGGCATTAAGGATATTAGAACTCAATAGCATTCACACCAGTTTACTCAGTCTTAAGATAGAAATCACATTCTAGGATAGGCAAGCCATCACATCACCTTGCAACACATCATCCAGAGTGACTCAGAGACTTTACCCAGGGGAGAAGCAGTCCACAAGCAAAGAGACCTCCACAGTTCCTCACAAAGAGATTTGTTTATGTCTGAAACATTATGGGGGATGTCAAGTCTAACAGTGCTCTTGAGGAAAAAATAGCTCCTCTTAATTAAGAGCATCACTTTGAACCCAAGGCAAACTAGTTCCTGAGGGATAAACCAGGAGAGAGGGCATTCAGAAGGGTCCCCCAAGGAATAAACTCAAAAATAGCACCAAACAAGTACAATTAGATTCATTAGCTGACAAATACATGACTCAGCACGCTGTTGAAAACAACAGAACAATTAGCCTATAATTACTAAAGATTAATATCAAGTGAAGCAGAAAAGTTAATGGAGAGATCAGAGAAAAAGACAGTCAGAGAACCCTTCCAAAACCACTGTCATCTGAGGAAAGGGACAGTGCGCACATTCAAATCTTTACCCTTCAAGATTGTTTAATAATAGCAACTTAGATGAAATCAACAAGAAGAAATGCCTATGTGTTTGTCTAACAAAATATGTACAGGATCTACAGGCAGAACTAGAAACTTGTGACATAAGGAATTTTAAAAAATGCAGAAAAGTTCTGAGTTCAGTGATAAGAGAACTGATATCTTCTGGACATCAGTTTTTCCCAAACTAATCTATAGATTATATGCAGTCACAATGAAAATGCTTGAAAATTAGTTTGTGGCTATTAACAAAATCATTATAAAGTTTACATGGACAGGCAATCAAACCACAATAGTCAGCACTGTACTAGAGAGAACAAAATCAGTGTACTGACACAACCCTACTCCTTGACATACTGCGAAGGTATGTAGTTGCGGTATGAGCCTGAAGGCTTGAGAACCTGGATGTTGTAACTTCAGTCCAAAGACTACAATGCTTAAGACATAAAAAAGAAGCCAATGTTTCAGTTTGAGTCCAAAAGTAGGAAAAAGCTCAAGTTCCAGTTTGAAGACATCAGGAAGAATCACCCTTCACTAGTTAAGGACTGTTTTACCAGTCCTTAGTTGGTGAAGGATCAGCCTTTTTGTTCTATTCAGGCTCACAACCAGCATGAAGCCCAAACACAAATGAAAGACCATTTGCTGTATTTAGTCTCCTGACTTAAATTTTAACCTCATGAAAAATACCCTTACAGAAATACCCTGAATAATATATTTGACCAAACATCAGGGCACCTCCATTGCTTGAGAAAATTAACACAGAAAATTAACTATCTCAATATGTATTATTACATTGTTTGAAATTCATTCCAGTGCAGATATGCTTGTAGTGTCTTTCCTTTTGAAATTCATTCCAAACATAATTTAAAAGAATTATGCCTGGGGTCACCAGGTGGTTTGGTGGTTAAGGTGCATGGCCTGTCATGTTTGAATCCCAGAGCTGGCAGCATGAAAGTCATGCAGGACATATGTCCATGCATGCCCAAAATCTCCAGAGGAGAACGGAGAAGGGATAATGGTGTGGTCATCCCCCTGTGGGGTGATTTCTAATTTTCTCTCTCACTGTCTATCTCTGTCTCTCTCTGGCAAGTGTACATGGCCTATGGCAAAAAACTTCAAAAATTGTGCATTTTTTTGAATACATCACATTTTAAATGAAAGTTCTTTCCCCTGATGCCTCTCAAAGGTATCCTCACCATAAGTCACATGTCTACATATGTGGACTTTTGAAATATTTTTTGGATCTGTCTTCTGAAAATTTTTACTCGTTTGACTGATATCCCACTGTTTGAAACATTGTAGTCTTATAATAAGCATTCATATCTGATACAGTCAAAAACTACATTTTTTTTCGTATTCAAGATTGTCAGGGCTAATCTTAATTTTATTCATTTCAATAATCAGTTTGATGTTTTATGCAAGAAGCTAGAACAGTTTGTATTTTATTGATATTTCACTGATTCAACAGTAAAATTTGAGGAGAATTTACATCTTTCAAAAGGGAACCAGCAGAAGGCATAGTGGTTATGTAGCTAGATTCCCACATAGTAAACCATGGTTCGAGTCCCGGACCTGGTGGCTTGAAACTCATGCTGGGTGTATGTGTGTGCGTGCCCAAGATCCCAGAAGGAGAATAGAAGAAAGGGTGTGGCCATCCCCTAGGGGATGATTTCTCACTTACCCTCTCAGTGAAACCGTCTCTTTCTGTCTCTGGTGAGCACATGCTCCCTATGGCGGAAATGTCTGAAAAAAAAAAAATATTATTGGGGCTAGGAGGTGGTGTGGTGGTTACAGTACTGGACTTCCACATGTCTGACTGTGGTTTGAGTCCTGGATCTGGAAGCTTCCTCTCTCACTTTCCTCTTTCTCTCTCTGGTCCAATTAAAAAGTAAAAATAATAAATAAAATTAAATAAAATAATTATATATATATATATATAAAATTTGATTTCACTAATATTATTTTATATTTTTCTGTGTATTACTTTATTTCTAAACATTTAGACATATACTAATTGTCTTTGAATATATATTTATAGCTTGACTTTACACCATTCTGAGAATGCACTTTAAATACTTAAAAACAGTAAAATAATCACTGATTTATTTTCCTTTAAAGCTACTTTTGTACCTATTTTCCTATTTTACCCATCCATTGTATTTTTTTTTTTTTTTTTTAATTTTGGAGAGGTTTTTGCTATAGGGCCCGTGCGCTCGCCAGACAGACAGAGAGAAACAGTGAGATAGAAAGTGAGAAATCACCCCCCAGGGGAGATGGCCACGCCACAATCCCTTCTCCTCCATTCTCCTCTCGGGATCTTGGGCACGCACGCACATGTTCCCAGCATGAGTTTAAGCCACCGGGTCCGGGACTCAAACCACTG
Source organism: Tupaia belangeri chinensis (assembly GCF_000334495.1). Classification (NCBI taxonomy): domain Eukaryota; kingdom Metazoa; phylum Chordata; class Mammalia; order Scandentia; family Tupaiidae; genus Tupaia; species Tupaia belangeri. The sequence continues at coordinate 286,105 of NW_006159558.1, read as the reverse complement.
TCGACTGCGTGGGAGTCCAGTGACATAGCTATTATGCTAATTTCTTGTCCCCATCGTATGTGTTTTTTAAAATTCTTTGGTCAGCTTACATTGTTAAAGTACTTTTATTATTTTATTTTCCTCATTACTGTTAGTTAATTATTGGGGGGGAGGATGTTATCCTAGAGATTGTAGAATGGAAGTTTGATTTATTAGAGTCTAAATTGGTGCATGAACCACTTATCAGGAAATGCAAGACACTAAGGATATTTTTCTCCATCTCTTACAGTCAATCAGTGATTTAAAAATTGTGATCATGTATTTTCATTCTGTATACATTTTAAACTTAGTATTTCATTTTAATACGTCAGTGTCCATTTATAGATATCTATCTCTAGATAAATACTTTTTAATTTTTTTTTTTCAGATTTTGGCACATGCACTCAGCAGAGAGATAGAGAGATAAGAGACAGAGAGAGGGAAAGTGAGAAATCACCCTCTGGGGAGATAGCCATGCTGCATGCCCTTCTCCTCAACTCTTCTCTTGGGATTTTGGGCATGCACACACACAAACATACACACATCCAGTGTCATCTTCAAGCCTCCAGGTCTGGGACTTGAACTGCAGTGGACCATGTGGTCCCTATACTTATTTTTTATTTCTCTCCCTATCTGAGTTTTCATCTTCTACCTTGGATAGTTTGTATATATTTGAATATTTCCATTTCTATAGACCTGCTTTTGGCACATTCTCACAGTGATTGTTTATCTTATCTTTTCTTGCCCTAGTTTTTAAGAACTATTGTCTGAACAGTTTGGATACATCATATTCTTGTCTTTTTTCATACAAATTTGTGTCACACACTTTTTGTTACAAAATAAACTATCAGGTAAGAATTATTTCTGTGACATATTTTAAGATTTTACAATAGCTTTACCTCTCATTCAAGAAAGAAAGGGGTTGGGACTAGCAGGTGGCATGGTATTGAAGACGCCCGACACTCCCACATGGCTGACCACGGTTCGAGTCCTGGACCTGGTGGCTTGCTTTCTCACTTTCCCTTTCTCTCTGTATCCTTATCACTCTCTGTGTGTCACTCTCTGGTCAAATTAAAAATATATATAGTACTAATGAATAAATAAAATTCAATAAATAATCCTTTTTAAAAAAAGAAAGGAGTTTCTTGAAGTAAGTATCATTTCTCTGAATTTTTTAAACATTTTAGCTATAGCTTTTCTTTCCAGTACTTTGAATATAAACTCTAAATAGTCTTTCTTCTCTCCTTTCTTCCCTTCCTTTTTCATTTTCTACTTTTTTTTTTCTTGGAGAGGTTTTCGGGCGCGTGTGCTCGCCAGACAGAGAGAGACATAGAGACAGAAAGCGAGAAATCACCCCCCAGGGGGCGATGGTCACACAGCAATCCCTTCTCCTCCATTCTCCTCTTGGGTTCCTGGGCACGCACGCGCACGTGCCAGGCGTGAGTTTCAAGCCACCGGGTCCGGGACGCGAATTGTGGTCGACTACGTGGGAGTCCAGTGACATAGCCATTACGCTAACTGCTGGTCCTTTCATTTTCTACTTTTTTTAAAAAAGTTCTGCTTGGAGTTTATGCTGCTTTACACATTTGTGATTTGTGTTTGTCAGATGAACATTGTACTCAGAACTTGTCGCTGGGTTCTGACAACATTCAGAAGAGCAAAACCTCATGACAAACGGTACTTTCATGATTTTAATGCCTCTGGTGTCTTTTTCTTTCATAGATTAAAACCTGTTAATCATTCCCGGCTTGATTTCCTTCCACATAGATATTCAGATTCTCTATTTATTCTCAGATTGAACAATAATCCAAAACAACATTGCCTGTTATTTCTAGAAGAGAGGGTAAATAAAGTTTTAGAAATAATCAATAGTAATTTGTTGTCTAAAATTCCCTAGTACATCAAGAAGTTAATTAAGTACATAGGTCACAGAAACATGATTATTTTGAGTGATTGTTTTGACTAATATCAGGTTTTAAGAGAAAATCTGTTTAAAATTGTGTCAATATTTAAACACAAGGTTTTCCTCATGCTTTCTTGAGTTGTAAAAGAAGTAAGATCAACTACTAAAGTACATTACTTTAGAGACCCCTTTTAACCACTCTGTTTCAGCTTCTTCATTAGCTGAAAGGTTATAATATATATTTCCTTCTGGAATTTCTTTGGAGATGAAATAAATTAAGATGTATGAATCATTTTAAATTATGCTAAGGAAAATGTAAGATCACAATAGATACTATTGCTGTCAAAGATATGATTACTATTATTATTATTAATTTTTAAAACAGAAATTACTGAAAGACCACATAGGAAACTGTTATTAAAAATAAAATTAATAAATAAAAAGAAAAGGTGCACATGTAGAAGATTAGTGTTTCCATCGTAAATAAATTTTCTGTCATATTATCTTGAAATACAATCCATTATCATATTAAAACCTTGGAACATACCAGTTTCATATGACTAAACTAAAATGTATTGCTTGACTGGAATGATTGAGACAGATATGAAGATTAGATCTTGGATCAACTGGTGGTATGGTGGTTAAGACAGCTGGATGCCAGATGGCCAACTGTGTGGTTTGAGTCTCCGAACCAATGGTATGAAATATACTCCAGTTGTGTTTGTATACATGCCACAAATCCCAATAGGAAACTGGAGAAGAGACTGTGGTGTGGCCATACTACTTGAAGAGTGATTTCTCATTCCTCCCCTCACTTTCTCTCTCTCATTGGTGAGTGCACACATCCTATAGCCAAAACAAACAAACAAAAAATGTGTGTAAGTTTGTAAATCTGAGGTTGTCTGTTGTTAAAGTATACTAATATATGAACAAAAAAAGAGAAGGGATTCTGACACATTTTAAACTTATAGAAAGTATATCAAAATAAATTTTAAAAATTTATACAAACAATACAAGGATCAAAGAAGTTTTATAGCGGCTTAAAAGCAGAAATAATGTTTCACGGGAAAGGAGAATAAAGAAAAAGGTACCTATTAGAAATCATGTAGTAAAAGGAAAAAGAAAGGACATGGAGAATTGACTTTCCCACAAGAAAGAGAAGTGGCCCTGCCCCCACAGGACAGCCAATCTGCGGGTCGAGGGGGACCCATCTGCACAGGGCGAGTACACCGTACAGTTTTCAGTTTTTGGCACAAAAAATTTGTTTCTTTTTTAATTATTTCTGTCTTTTTTTTTTAACTCTTTTTTGTTTTTTTCTTTTCCTTTTCCTTTTATTTTTTACCTTTCTCACTTTTCTGCTCAACCTCCACACACTAATTTTCTAGACAGGTCTAGGTGCTCAGTAGCCAAATATCTGATACTTTTAGGGTCAGATTAATCCTCAATTTTCATTGAATCAGCTGCACAAAGGGAGAAAAACAGTACTGTTTACAGAATGCAGGCCACCTCCTTCTGTATTCCTCTGAATTCACAAATTTAAATCTAACAACTAGGGGAAAAAATGTAAAATCCATCATATGACCAGAAACTGCCAGAGGCTCAAGAAATATGAGACAAGAAAATAGCTCTCCCCCAAAAGAAAAAAATAACTCTTCATCCTCCGCAGACAACACAAGGGACCTCATGCAAATGTCATATAAAGAATTTAGAATATTCATAGTGACAAAGCTAATAGAGATGAAAGAGAAGACAGACAACAAACTCCAGAAAAGGCAGGAGAAAAGAGACAAAAAACTTCCAGGAGGTGAGGAAGCTTTTGCAGGATCTGAAAGAGGAGACACATGTCATAAAAAAGAGTCAGATGGAATTGCTAGAGATGAACACTATAATATAGGTAATCAAAACTTCTGTTGAAAGTATTAAAAACAGATTAGGGGGAGCAGCAGTTAGCATAATGGCTATGTTGCTGGGCCCCCACATAGTTGATCGCAGTTCGCGTCCTGGACCTGGTGGCTTAAAACTCACGTCGGGCTCATGTGTGTGCGTGCCCAAGATCCCGAGAGGAGAATGGAGGAGAAGGGATTGCGGCGTGGCCATCCCCCCTGGGGGGTGATTTCTCACTTTCTGACTCTCTGTCTCTCTCTGTCTGTCTGGCGAGCGCATGCGCACCCTATAGCAAAAACCTCTCCAAAAAAAAAATAATAAAAACAAAAACAAACAAACAAAAAAACAGATTAGAGCATGTAGAAGATTGAATCTCAAATGTAGAAGATAGAACCTCTGACCTATAAACATTTACCAAAAGACTGAGAATATAACAACAACAACATAAGAATAGCATACAAGTAATACTAGATGCCATTAAACACCCAAACATCAGGATCATCGCTATCCCAGGAGGTGAAGAAACTAATCAGGACATTGATAATCTATTCCATGAAATCCTGAAAGAAAACTTTCCAAACCTACAGTGGCACTCATATATCCAGACCCAAGAAATACTAAGAACCCCACATAGAATCAACCCAGATCTTCTCCAAGGCACATCATAGCCAGATTGACCAAAACCAGATACAGGGACAAGATACTCAGTTTGGCAAGAGAGAAACTTCAAGTTACTTTCAAAAGATATCTCATCAGACCTCTCATCCGAGACAGTGTAAGCAAGGAAAGAATGGTAAAATATATTCAAAGTGTTAAGTGAAAAACAATTTTAACCAAGAATACTATACCCAGCAAGATTATCTTTAATATGGGGAAAATAAATCACACAAAAACATGCTCAGATAAACAAAACCTGAAAGAAAGAATTTACCAACACCAGACCAGCTCTCCAAGAAATGCTGCAGGGAGTGCTATACCAGGGGAACTAAAGTCAAACACACACAAATAAGAGTACAAGAAACAACCAAGGGAATGGCCAGCCTAGTGGTAGGGACAAGTCCAGACTTGAATGTTAACTTCCAGAGTTTGAATGGAAAGATCAGACCACAGTAACACTGCAAATTCAATAGAAGAGAGATTAATTACATGAGACTGAACTAGTGAAATAAATTTTTTTGACTTTAGACTAAAACATTACTGATTTTCTTCTATGTTTGATTTTTATATTTAAAGATTTTTGTCTTCTCTTGAAGTGTTGATAGGTTCTTTTACCCACTGTTTGAACTGAATCCTAACCTGTTCCCTGGTCTTAACATTTAAGCAAATATCTCTTAACATTTTTTGATTTTGGTCTATTAAAACAAATTTTTTTTTAATTTAAAATGTATTAAAATATCTATTAATACCTATTTCATGACTGTAGTAACCTATATGGCCTCCACTAGGTGCTACTTTATAGTATGTTCACTTTACTCACTGAGGTTTATATCTAAAATCAGACATGTCTTCATAGATATGTATGTATTAGCTGTGCTTGCTATTGAAAGTGTTTAAATTAATTGAGATCTTTAGTGAATCAAAGAAATGTGAAAAAAGGGCATGGAAAATAATTGTAGATATCAGAGACAGTGTGGGAGAAGGGGGAGAATTGGCAGAGAGTGAGAGGTAGGTTATCAAAAGGGGAGAAAGCAAAATATGTAAGAAAAAAGAAATAGAAAATTCTTTGTTGATGATAACATGGACTTTAATATTCTTGATGGAGCCAATATACAATGTATTCTGGATGGAAAATCTCATTTTGTATACTGTATTGATGTACAGTGAAGGACTATAAATAAATAATTTTTTAAAAAGATATGTAAAAAGAGTAAAAAGAAAGAACATGTAATCATGTAAGAATTCAAACAGCTAACCAGAAAAATCATTAATAATCCAATTTAAAAATGGACAATTGGGGCCAGCAGTTGGCATAAGGGCCAAAGTCACTCTCCTCACAGCCATTTTTACTGACCCGCTCCTGTGATAGTGACATTAATTCATTCGTGAGAGCCGAGCCCACATGACCCAATCACATTTTATTAGGTCTCACCTCCCAATTCTGTTGCATTGGGGGCCATGTTTCCAACACATGGATTTTGGGGAACACATTAAAACCACAGTACCAGCCAATAAGGAAGAACTCTTCTTAAGGTAATGGCAAGAACATATAAGCCAAACAAGTACAATATGAAAACAGAAAGTAGCTGGGGAGGAAATCTGATAAGCCCATGAGGGAAAACTTTTCTTATGAGTGAAGCTTTGGTTTCCAATGTATCTGAGAAAGATAGCAGATTATAAGAAAAGTTGAGAAGAGCATTCCAGGAAGAAGGAAAAAAAAATGCATTAATGATAAATATGACATTTTATAGAATGAGGAAAAGACCAATGTTCAATATTAAAAGGCAAAATGGAAAACATAAAAGAGGAAATTTGAAAGATTTCTGGAACAGGAAAGAGTACATAATCAAATTTGGAATGGTTTGCTATTATGAAAATCAAAGATGAATCTTGCAATTGATAATCTAGGAGACGTGGTTATCTGCTTGAGATATGAGGCATATTTATTATGAGTTAAAAGCATTTAGCAGGTGTAATTGTAGAACTACCTATGATAAGTGAAACTGATGGAGTAAATTAAATAACCCAGGGATGCACTTCAAGCTTGACCAAGAAGGTCCAGGATGGAATGCGTGAGAGTCCCAATACCTAAGAGGAAGTGAGAGAATGGCAAGTCTGAAAGGGTAACAGATCAGACATAGTCAGAAATGTATCTGAGGCATGTGGAAAAGAATAGAGAGCAGTGCATTGTTGTAAGAAAGAAAATACTTTTCGGAAGTTATCTTCTGAATGGAAGGCAGAGAGAGGTTGGCTGCCACTGATTGTGTAGGCACAGACCAGATTGCCTATTTTAATGACAGCATGGAAGGATAGGTTTTGATATTTCTGGAAGTGTTTGTGTGTGTGTGTGCTGCTATGTCTGAGTGTGCATATGTGCACTCTGTGATTTTGACACAGAAAGCATCAGTTGTATTGGAATGTAGAAGCCAGTATAGCATGTTGTGCCCAGTATGAAAAAGGAGTAAAAACGAATCACTTTTTGAGTATTTATCTTCATTTACTAGTTTTGTGGCTTTTTTCATAGTTTATTACCTTAGGGCATGTGTGCTCATGGAAGAGAGAGAAAGAGAGGGAGGCAGAGTCAGAGACAATGAGAAAGAATGTGACAAATCATCCCTGGGGGGTGGCCACGCTGCAGTCCCTTCTCCTCCATTATCCTCTTGAGATCTTGTGCATGCACACATGTGCACCCAGTGTGATTCTTAAGCCACCAAGTCCAGGACTATAACCGTGTTCAGCCATGCAAGAGTCCAGGGAGTCTGCTGGCCCTCTTCGCTTATTCTTTACATTACATAACCAATGTTAATATATACACCAGAAGAGTTTTCACTTAGTGGAATTTTAGCTTTAATATTTAATTTAGGTTGATTTTACATAATTATGTTACATTCCACAAAGTTAGTGAACTAATGGATTTTATAAAATTAAAAAAAACTTTAGGTGAGTTTTTTGAGGGAGTAGACTTACTATCTAAATTTATGCCACATTGATTCACTTTTACAATGTCTGTAGTTACTCTAGTATTTTAGGCTTATGAAGAAATATACAAAAAGCCAAAGTTTAATTTTTCTCCACCTTGAATCTACATTGCTGTCAAACTGTGGGATAGTAATCCTCAAGATGGCTTCTATATAATATTATTTCATTTTATATTCTCTAGACAAAATAAGAATATATTTACCTTAAAGGCCTGCAGGTGATGTGGTATTTAAAGAGTTGGATTCTCACATAGCTGACTACAGTTCAAGTCCCAGACCTGACGGCTTGAAAATCATCCCAGGAATATGTGTATACACCCCAAAATCCTGAGAAGAGAATGGAGGAGGAGGGAGTGTGGCGAGGCCATCCCTCCTAGGGGGAAAATTTCTCACTTTCTTTCTCTACCAAGTGGAGCTGCCCTATAGCAACAACCTAAATTTAAATATATATCTATATATCTATATATCTGAATTCTAATTACAAAACAGTTTTCTGTCTCTTAGATCACAACTCACTTTTAACGTATCAAAGAGGACAATTTTATGTCCAATATGCACTATGGAATTCCACATTGCTTCTTTTGAATAATACTAATTAAGTTCAAGCTTCTGCTAACATGGTTTATTCACATGGAACTTTGGTGTCAGTTTTACAATGTTTTCAGCCACAAGCAAAGAATCAAGTAGCTGAAAATGGGTAATTAGGATTGTGCTGGGAGTTTTGCAAGTGGGTGGAATGTCCTGAAAGTCTGAACATCTGGTGGCAGTGCTTAGTGAGCAATACCTGATTAAAGCATGTTGGTACCAGTTGGCAGAACTATACTCCAAATCTTTGGTTTATGTGGGTTTTGTGTTTTTTTAAAGACCTGATGACAAAATTATAAAAATAATCTACAATGTGACTAACCCACATGATTCGCCTCCCACTTGTCAATTCATCCTTTTTAGTGCTGCACGTAGTATATGGAGATGTTTGTTTGGTGAGATGATGCTGATGATCATCGCTCTGTCTACTATTCCTCCAAAGTACGTGCAAAGATTTTTCCCCAGGAAATCACTCTGAGGTCTTCCAGGGTGCAAGCTGAGAACATGATGTCGACATTCCTAGTCTCTTCACAGTGCTACCTCCTTACTACTGAGAGTTATCCATACTTGGGAATTCCATTCAGTTTTTACTGGTAAGCACTGTTAACACAACAAAAAGGCAAACTATAGAAAAAAAAATCTGAAATCTGAAAGCAGTTGTAGAGTAGCTTCATTTCAGAATTTATTTTTCCCAAATTTACTGTTTATTTGAGGGCACACACAAGAGCTGCAGGTCCTATTTATGCTGTTTACTGGTGGGGAACAGTGATGGTCTACTACATAATGGTATGTTTGCATAAAATGAAACCCTCACCAAGACCCCTGGACATTAACTTTTTGTTCAGTGGAAGCATTTGGGGCACTAGCTTTAATAAACACAATACAGGGCCAGCCAGTGGTGTGGTGGTTAAGGTGGCTGGATGCAACATGGCTGACTTTGAGGTTTAAGTCCCAGAACCTGATGCCTTGAAAAAAGCTCTGGGAATATATGCATGCATGCTCAAAATCCTGAGAAAAGAATGGAGGAGGAGGGAGTGTGGCGAGGCCATCCCTCCTAGGGGGAAAATTTCTCACTTTCTTTCTCTACCAAGTGGAGCTGCCCTATAGCAACAACCTAAATTTAAATATATATCTATATATCTATATATCTATATCTATAGATATATAGATATATATATAGATATACTTTAGCCCAGTTTTCACACATCTTACTACATCTATTTGCCCAAATCTTATACAAAATAAAGTAGAATTGACTGATTTGTTTTTGTCTTTTCTTTTATTACTCTTTGCCTCAAAAAGAAACAACAGTCATAAACATTATGCCCAGGGGATGTTAAACTGTGTCAAATCATCTCTGCATTGTCTTATATTTAAAAAGCTGAAATCCAAGTGGAAACAGAGCACAGAGAGCACATTTTATTTCCATGTAATTGAACGTGACAGAATAAGAAGATCTGAAACCAGTAATGGGCATGTTTATTGACCTTTAAACATAGCTCTTAGGCTATGTTTCTGTCCATAAGACTGATACAGGTAGGAAGCACCTTGAAACACTCTGAAATCTTACTGTGCATATAATATTCAAATTGGGGAAAAGTGTTTCATGAGTTACAGTTCAAACATCTCCATCTTCATTGTTGAAGCACTGTGTGCTTCCCCTCCATTCCCAGGAGGAAAAGGAAACACCACCATTTCAGAACTCCACTGTGACACAGGAATACATTTATGAATTTTTTTCTTTTTTTTATTACTTTGTAAACTTTTGAAATTTATCTTTTTTCTATGTTAATCATAATACTGTTACCTGAATATTCTTTCCTTTGAAACAGAACAACAACTGTTCCTTCTTGAACACAGCACAGTATCACTTTTTAGAGGGTGCTATAGTAGCAGGCTATTGAGTATCAGTTGTCTTTCTTTATTAACCTGGAGAATATGACATTAATTCAGAAGGCAATTCCCATTTTTAAAGCTATGCCTCATTAAACTGTAAAAGGCATTTTCGTATGATAAAAGCTTAGACTATTTTCTCATGAGAGTCTATCAAACGTAGTTTTAGATTAAAATTTAAGGTGATGTCTGATCTGTGGGTTGTGCTTTAACTATCAGGAAAGCGCCATGGATTCCCGGGTGTAGTTCTTCACGAAGAACTACAAAGTACCCCAGGCAGTAACACTCCCTCCAAAGAATCCCTAGACATATTATACCAGAGGGTTGTACTTGAAGCCTTTCTGAGCTTACTGCTCTCTTGTCATACAGCAGCATGGCTCACTGCAAATCTCTCATGCCCCAGACTTCTTTGATGTTGCTTATTTTGATCTTGCTTTTCGTCTTCTGGTGCACATCCCCATTCTTGCCATGATGGCTTCCTTCTGCTAGTTCCTGTCAAGATGAGGAAGTGATATTTCAGTTCAGTGCACTGTGAGAATATATAATTCCTTTGGAAAGTCTGAATCCCAGAATAATTCTTTAAAAATCACGTTAATCAATTTAGTCAGTAAAGTAAAATTAGAGCCAATACAAAATGCCTTTTAAGATAAAATTGTTGATTTTGACCATTATCTATACAGTAAATGTGGTTCTTCTAATTAGGACTAATATTCACTAAAGTATAGATACTAGCTCTTAATTTTCAGTTTGTTAATAATATATAGTAATGACTATAGCATGGTATTTATAGTGATAAATATCCAGTTTAAATATAGAATGAAATTGCTTTCTTCTGAACCTCTACATTTTTATTCTTTCTCCCTTCTCTCTGTCTCTCCTTCTTTCATTCTCCCCCACCTCCTCTCTTTCTCTCAGCCTCTTTCCTCTTCCATTAAAAAATCTATGGAATGCTGGGACGCTGCGGGCCTTTCCGGGCTCTTCGCGTCTCCCCCGGGGCCCTGCTGGGCCGGCGGAAGCGGGAGCCGGCCGGACGCCAAGGCTGCGTCCGGCCTGGGGACGCTGCGGGCCTTTCCGGGCTCTGCGCCGCTCCCCCGGGGGCCGGGTGGG
>NW_006159558.1:203481-270798 GCF_000334495.1 Tupaia belangeri chinensis | reverse complement strand
AAAAAAAGGAGAGAGAAGAGGATAAAGACAGCAGTGAACAATAGAGAGGCAGGATGTTAATGAGAAATAGATATGGTTTATTACCTGTTGATGATGACATGTATAGTATTCTCAACTGAACCGGTATGGGAAGTATTTCATGATGGGTGAAGTCTTTTTAATAAGCAAAAATGAGAAATAGTGATTGATTGTTTAAAAAAAATAATAATAACAATTATTGGGAAAAGCATGGAAAAGATATTGAATGATAAAGCGGGGAGATTGATATCTCTGTATTGACTGACATGCATGGCATCCCATTTTGAAAAAGCAATGGAAGTCAATGTAAAGTTATATGTAATCTAGTGTAATAGAAAGAAGATTATGATGATAATAAAATAAAAAAAAAAAATAAAAAAAAAAAAATTTCTAAAAAAAAAAAAAAAAAATCTATGGAATGTTTACCCCATAGGCATGCCAGATGCCATTCCAGATACAGAGGTCAATAATAATAGTAAGACTAAAATAAGAATTATAACATGTTACATAAATTTTATAGCACATAATGATACTAATGCATTTTTAGAATTATACGCTGCTCAGAGTGGCAGAAATGCATATATATATATATGTACATAAATATATACATATATAATATTTAGATGACATGATGTATTAAAAGAACATATGTGCTGAAGATAAAGGAAAAACAAAGTAGACTAAGTATGATTACAAGTGCTGAGGGCAGGCATGGTGATGGCTCACAGTAGTCAATTAGGTGGCCAAATACAAGGCTACTGGTTCCATTTTCTATGAAGCAGAATTACTTTGAGTGCATAGGTCCAGATTTTTGTTTGTTTTAGGTTTTTCCCATAGGGTGTGTACACTTGCTGAAGAGAGACAAGGAGAGACAGTGAGAGAGAAAGTGAGAAAACACCCCTCACAGGGGATGGCCATGCCACAGTCCTTTCTTGTCTACTGTCCTCCCGGGATTCTAGGTGTACATATGCACCTAGCACTATTTTCAAACCACTGGGTCTGGTACTCAAACTGTCGTCAGCCATGTGGGAGTCCAGCTCCTTAACAACCAAGCCACATGCTGGCTCTTGGGTGTATTGATTTTATGCTTCTTGTTATTCTCATTAGATATACATCCATTAAGGATACATCATTTCTGATTTTGTTTTGTAAACATATGCACCAACTGCAGAGTTAATATAAACCCTTTTGTAATTCTTTTAAAATTTTGTTTTCAGTGACCAGAGAAGTGCAAAATAACACTTTCATTAGATATCAACACATACTCCTCATAATGGCTAAAACTGAATACTGGTAATATGTGGGGTGAACACTTAGATAGCTGATGGGAATGGAGAAATTTTAACCACTTTAGAAAACAATCTGCGATTTTTCTTTTGTGAAGTTGAACATGCATTATCCATGACTGCATTTCCACTGTAAGATTTTTGACCAAAAGATAAGAAAATCTAGTTTCCTAAAACTTATTTTATGGGAATGCTCAGAGCACCTTCATTCATAAATTCCAACATTTGAAAACAACCAAGTCATTTAACAAGTGAGTCAATAAATAAATTTGTATATATTTGTTGAATGGAATTCTATTCATCCATACAAGAGATTAAATTATTGATCTATGCAGAATAGGGTTGTGCTCAAAGTATTTTGCTGAGCAATGGAAAAGAGCCCAAAGTGTACCTGCTGTGTGATTCCATTTGATTCCTCCTCTATCACAGAGCAGACGGCAGCTTCATCCTGATCTTGGAAAGAGAAGCACATGGGCAAGAGTCAAGAAAAACTCAGCAGACCCGTAGCAGGAAAAGCACAAATGTCACGGCAGACAGTGCACAATAAATAAATCTTTTGTATAAGTCACGGAAATTTTGAGGTTTTTGCTATCACAGCAAACCTGACTAGCCTAAGAATACACAGAAGATCAGGGAGAAAATGGATAGGATTTTGGATGTTATATTTCTTTGAGTGTGTGAGTAAGGGCTGATATAGACTACAAAAGGCTGTCTTGATGGAATGCTGCAAGTCAGTAATGAGACAAATGTATACAGAAAAATAGCAAATAGCACAATGCAATGTATTTATACATGTGGATATGTAATGAGAAATCCTAACAGGGATATTCATACCATCTGAAAACAATGGTCTAGGAAGATCACTTCAAATACTTAGAATATTCTATCATGTAGAAATAGAGACCACTGTAACACATATCAACTCTTTGCCCCTCGTGTTTTTTCTTTCTTCTAAGTACCATTTTATTAACATACTCTTTGGTTATTCAGAAAAATTTGACTTCATTTCTAAATATATAATTCTACTCTTGCTTCTCCATGACAACAAACATGATATCCTAATTTATATCATTTGTAGTGGGAACACTCCTAAGAAATGCATTCCAAAGCAGTCTCTTATAACCATACTACAAATAGATATTTGAGAATGATCAGATCCTTATCATTAGGCCCTAAAACGTGTCTAAAATTAAACCTCATTATCTTGCATTATGCAAATTCAATATATCTCCTACTTACGTCTGCTTCCTAAATAGTTTCTAAAATTTCTATATTTTCTATGCCTATTAAACCTTATAAATGTATTCAATTCCTCCAATTAATAGCAGGCAGGCTTATGTATTTTTCTTTTTTTTTTTTTTTGAGAGATTTTCACTGTAGGGCGCGTGCGCTCGCCAGACAGACAGAGAAAGACATAGAGACAGAAAGCGAGAAATCACCCCCCAGGGGGGATGGTCACGCCGCAATCCCTTCTCCTCCGCTCTCCTCTCGGAATCTTGGGCACACACGCACACGCACCCGGTGTGAGTTTTTTAAGCCACCGGGTCCGGGACACGAACCGCGGTCGACTATGTGGGAGTCCAGCGACATAGCTATTACGCTAACTGCTGGTTCCCTGTATTTTTCTTTTCTTTGTCTCTGTTCCTATCATCTATTTTCTCATGATTATAGAAGTAATATTTCTAAAATGAATATTAGATCCTGTCTTTAAAATACTCAGTAGAATCCTATAAATCCCAAACTTCCTAGTTCAGTGTTTAAGTAATTCATGATATGGCTCTTGTCTAAATTTACACAATTGCCTGTAATTATACTTCAGTACATGTTGTATGCTCTAATTATACACAGCTAACATTTATTGAATGATTCTGTGGGTAAAACTCTCTTCTAAGCACTTGCACATATTAATACATTTAAGACTCTCAAAGACTGTAGGCCTGGAACCTAGTGTTAAACACTGTGCAGTGAAGGGCTAGATCCCAGATGGCTGGACACAGTCTGAATCCCATTCTATTGGGTTAAAAACATGTCTGGCAAGGATGCATGTGTGCCCAAAATACTGATGGGATGGAGAGATGAATGAAAAAGAATTGCATTGGGAGTGCTTTACCTTCCTCAATATCTGGCACACAGATGCCCTCTGAAAATGAAAAAAAAAAAAATTGAAAAGAAATCATCTCCACAGCTTTATGAGATAGAAAACATCACGGTAATATTAGTATTTTAGTTTTTGTACAAGATAACTAAGCCCAGAGAAATTAAGTGACCTGCTCAAAATCACACTCAATGAATGTCAGAGTTGAGATTTAAACCAAGCAGTCTGGCTTTAGAAACTGCACGATCTAACAAGACTTTAAATACTATGTCTCATAATTTATTCATACCTTTGAATTTGGTATTTTCTCTGCCTGGAAAGTTCCCTGTCTCTATATAAATAGAAATATAGTTTTTCTTGAAGATCTGAAGCAATGCTTACAGGTTGCCAGCTCTCTAACATTTTATTTTAATACTTTTTTTAAAAAATGGTAAAATTAAAATGTAGTTGTTTAATTTACCACCAACCGTTTTAAGAAATAATACATTCCTGGAATACTAGTGTAAATTTACTACACTTTAATCCTTCCTGAATATGACATAGATTGTGCTTTGTACATGGTGAATGAATAAATAAGTCAGATCCATGCAACAGTGCTAAACAGACAAAACACGCAACATAACATTGGCAAGAGAACAATTAAGGGATGAGAGGCTGGAGGTTAGAACATAAAGTCGCTGTCTTTATTCAGCAAGCCATCACACAGAGACAGTTCTGAAGGTTATGTCTCACATGATAAATATTTTCCATCTAATACATAAAGTGAGTATGCAGCTTTGGGGAGACTTTAACAACTCTCTCTTCTGTTTCTCTCTTTCTCTTCCTTGCTCTTCAAATTGGAATGTGCTTCTCTTCTGCACATTCTCCACTTCTGCAACATTATATTTTATTGTCATTTATCTGGATGTATTTGACTTTATCCACTTTTGTAATTTAAAACATTTGGTGACTATTGATAAACATGTATACAATATTATGAAGACAAGTGTATGATGACATAAAGTATTTTGTTCCTCAAAACTAAAAATTAAAACTTGGTGAAAGTGTGTGAAATTCACTTCTGTGCAACTATACTAGTAATAAATTAGATATAAAATAATTTTGGAATTATACTTTTATTAAAAAAATCTCATAGTTGCATTCATTTATAAAATAATATCCTCCCCATACATATATGTACATGCACACACACACATATATGCACACAAAAATATACATGACACATACAGACATAAATACATACATACTCAAGCAAAACATAATTAAAAAGACTTTGTATGTGAAATAAGACTGTAGAAATTCTAAATTTTTGTTTCATTTGGAATGTGAAACAAAATGTGTTTTAGCTGGTATTTCAAGTGAATAGATTTGTTTATCTTGTTCATTTCAGATGGCATACTGCTATTACATATTAGAAGCTTTCCCATCCATAGACTGTCCAGTAAAATGCAAATCCTCCTCATGTCATTACAAATTCCTAACTAATCTCCTTTATTTAGGTATTAATTTTTTTTGAGAGGTTTTTTTTCGCTATAGGATGTGTGCGCGCGCCAAACAGACAGAGAGAGACATAGAGACAGAAAGTGAGAAATCACCCCCCAGAGGGGATGGTCACGCTGCAATCCCTTCTCCTCCATTCTCCTCTTGGGATCTTGGGCACCCACGCACACGCGCCTGGCGTGTGTTTTAAGCCACCGGGTCCGGGACGCAAACTGTGGTCGACTATGTGGGAGTCCAGCGACATAGCCATTACGCTAACTGCTGGTTCCCCTAGGTATTAATTTTTCTACAATCAATTATTAAGATCCAATTGATCATATTGCCTTAACTGCATAGAGTAGCCTGCTTCACACACACATAAATATTACAAAAAATCAAATAAACCACGAAACACGTTTAATTAGAGTCAAATCTATGATTAAATCAAATTCCACTAACTACATGGTTTAAAAATCAGGCATTCTTATGTCCTACCATCACTTTCGACTGCAAGATTCTCAGAGGGGAAATCCATGGCATTTATCTTTTGTTCTCCTCAAGTACTAAATTACTTGCCTTCCACAAGAGATGACAACCAATTGTTGAGTTTTGATCAGTTTGGTGAATCACGCTTTCCTTTCATCAAAATGTTGTGAAAAGAGCTCTAGAAACTGGAAAGCTATATCTACCTATATATGTATATCCTATAACAGCCTTTCTTAAGTGATTTTATATATATATATATTTTATTACTTTTAGTTTTCCATTTTTCATCTGTAAAGTACAGTAATACTATGAACTTTGATTAAAATATCTATAGTATAGTAGTTTGTAATTTGAAATGTGATAAAGAAATCTTAAATATTATTAGCATTACTATAATTATTTTTTAAAGAACTATTTATTTAATTTTATTTATTAATTCACTTAATTTTGGCCAGAGAGAGAGAGAGAGAAGGAAAGTGAGAAAGCAAGCCCCATATCCGGGACTTGAACCATAGTTGATCACATGGGAGTATCCAGCACCTTAACCACCATGCTTCCCACTGGTCCACTAATCACTATAATTATAATGTTTAAAAAATTGTTAGCCTGTAGCTACATATGAGTAAGAGGGTTTTAGTTTTCTAATCTTACAATTTTGGGCAGGCATGTACATGTGCCCAGTGTGAGTATTAAGCTGCTGGATCCAGGACGCAAGCCACAGTCAACTACATGAGAGTCCAGAGACATACCATTACATTATGTGCTGGCCCCACAAATGTGGTTTTCAACAAAACCAATTTTTATTTGCAATTTATATTAAAAATTTATATTGGGGGACCAGCAGGAGGCATGGTGGTTAAGGCGCTGGCACTCCCATGTGGCTGACCAGGGTACGAGTCCTGGACCTGGTGGCTTTTCTTCTCACTTCCCCTCTTTCTCTCTCTCTCTCTGTGTCTCTTTGTCAAATTAAAAATAAATGAATGAATAAATTAAAAAAAATAAAAAATCATTTAAAAATTTATATTAAAGTAATATAACAAGTGTGGTTAGAACCTTAAATTATTAAAAAATAAATATTGTCTACCTAAATGGTTAAGTACTCTAGCTTTTATAAAATCTTGCTTTAAAAATTGTTTCTAAAATTTAATTCAAAGGTAGATCATTGAAATCACACTATATAGAGAGTATAAAAGTAATTTGACTGAGTTTACCCTTATATTTGTTTTTGAAATCCATTGTTATTATATTAATAATTACATTTGCAAATATTTCAACTACATACTGATTAAAATGATCTGTTTTAAATCACTATTTTACTTTTAAATATTATTAATATATTTTTAAATAGACCAGGATATTTTTTTCAGTTCTCTTGATAGCTGGAGGATATATAAATAATGGAATTATTTGTAGTGAAAATACATCAAAGACATTGAAATAAAGTATTTTAAAGGTCTGAACTTACATAATTATTTTTGAACTATGTCATAATAATTTTATTTGCATTTCTAGTGTTATTTTCAAGTTTATCTTTAAAAATATCAGTTTCCTGGGAACCAGCAGTTAGCGTAATGGCTATGAAGCTGGACTCCCACGTAGTCGACCACGGTTCGCGTCCTGGACCCGGTGGCTTAAAACTCACGCCGGGTGCGTGTGCGTGGGTGCCCAAGATCCCGAGAGGAGAATGGAGGAGAAGGGATTGCGGCGTGACCATCCCCCCTGGGGGGTGATTTCTCGCTTTCTGTCTCTAATGTCTCTCTCTGTCTGTCTGGCGAGCACACGCGCCCTATAGTGAAAATCTCTCCAAAAAAAAAAAAAATCAGTTTCCTCATATTTTTCATATGCAATGAAGACCCCATTGAGAGGTTTCTATCCACAGATGACTGTTAGTACAGCAATTCTGAAGCTTGCTGAAAAACAGTGTTCTTTACTCACCAGGAGAAGCCACATTTTGTAGCTTAAAAAGACAATAAAAAAGTGAAACATTGATTCTACAGTGTATTCTGGATGGAAAAACCATTTTGTATGCTGTAATAATATACAGTGAATGAGGGACCAGCAGTTGGCATAATGGCTATGTCGCTGGAATCCCATGCAGTCAACCGTGGTTTGGATTCCGGACCCGGTGCTTGAACTCACTCCAGGCATGTGTGCATGTGTACCAAGATCTTGAGTGGAGAATGGAAGAGAAGGGATTGCGGCATGGCCATCCCACCTGGAGGGTGATTTCTTGCTTTCTGTCTCTCTGTCTCTCTTTGTCTTTCTGGTGAGTGCACTCTCCCTATAGCAAAAACCTCTTCAAAAAATAAAAAAATAAATAAAATAATAAAAAAAACCACAGTGAATGAGTGTGAAATAAATAAAAATAATAAATTAAAAAATATTAAATTTGTTTCAGTATTTAAAAATCATTGTATATTGGAATCCAAGCAAAATGAAATACAAAATATATATATGTATGTATATGTGTGTTCGTATTTTTATGTATATGTGCATGTGTGTGTGTGTGCATTTATAAATTGCATAGAGGATAAGGAACTGGATTCTATATGCCCAACTACACAATTCAAGTCCTAGACATAGCATCTTGAAAATCACAAAGGGTACACGAACATGTATAACCCAAATTCCCAGAGTAGAATGGTAGAGAAGGGATTGTGATGTGGCATCCCCCTGAGAGTTGATTGCTCACTTTCTCTCTCTCTCTCTCTCTCTCTCTCTCTCTCTAGCAAAGTGAAAAAATAAATTAAATGTACAATGGAAATGTTGAAAAGTGAAATAGAAAAGTATTAAATGTCTTATAATTATAATAAAAAACACTAGATACATTTGTTTTCATGGTTACAACTTAATAAGCCTAAAAACTCCTATCATTGTTTTCTTTTACAAATAATTATAGGGTGTAGACAAAAAATATTTAGTCTTATCACTGACCTATCACAACATTAGTAATAACAGCATATGATGACAGTACAATAAAAATAAATTTTATAAATAGTTTCTATGTCTTTAGTAGACTTTAAATAGAAATACTTAGTCATTTATGTGCAAAGAAACCTATATTCCATAAGTGGTTCAAAGTGGTTGAAATGCATGTGCGTAAATACATTTTATATTAAGTATAAATTGTATGTACACATAAAGCTATATTTATCCTCATTGTAATTTCTCAAAGAAAATTAATTTCCCATAATTAAATATGCATTAAAGATAGAACAAAAGACACAGTCGCATTGGCACAGCAGTTGTTTGGCCACTGGGTCAATCCGTACATTGGGGGGACATATGCCTGTCCCTGATCTTGGCCAGCTGAGAAGACTGGGGAGCATCATAGCCAGGGACATTGTGGAGGGTGCTTATCTTTCTGTTCTCTCTTTATATATATAATGAAAGAAAGAAACAAACTTTCAAAAAGATAGAAAGGTAATTGTTTCTATTATGGAAATAGAAAATAACACCCTTATTCTGATAAAGAACATCTATCAAAACAAAATAGCAAATACATCAATTTTTAGTGGCATATTATTGGCATCTTCACATCTACTGTTCGAAACTTTGCAAGTAATATATGTAATATATAATGTATTAATAGAAAACTAAATTTTAGGCCCAGCAGATGGTGTGTGATGGTTAAGGCCCTGGATCCCATATGTCCGACTATGTGGTTCAAGCTTGGACTGGGAGGCCCGAAAAACACAGGGACGTATGTGTATGAGTGCCCAAAATCCCAAGAGGATAATGAAGGAGAAGGGATCCCTTCTTGGTGGGTGTTCTCACTTGTCTTGTCTTATGTCTCTCTCTAGTGAGCACCCATACCAAAAATCTATAGAAAGAGAAAGAAAAAAAAAAAGAAAATTTCGATGTCAGCAAGAATGTATAAATAAAGTTTTAATATTATCATACAGTATGAGAAGATTATGAATTACATAACATGTAAATATCAGTTGGATTTCAACACCACTGAAATACACAATTCAGAAAATATTCTTTGACTGACATTCCTTTGAGAACCTTCTTCTACTTCTGAATTCAGCTGCTCACTTCTACAAACATCCTAGCTTCATTATTCATTGTGAGTGACTGAAGACCCTTCGTTATCAAATTTCTATGACCCTTTTATTTCATGAACACATCTCTGTTTCCATATCATTCCATCACCTCAAATTCAATATCCTTTAACTATACCAGCACTCATCGTCTATTGGTTTATTTCCCATTTACTATATCGAAGTCTCATATTTATTTTTTACTCAGCATAAATTATATCTTTAATCACTAAATTATCTCCTATAAATGTCAGCTACCCCTGTTCCATATTGGGTATGTCTATTCTACAGTCATGATTGAATCCACATAAATGCTTGTTCTATGTTTGAACATGCAGAGCCAAAAGCAGATGCACATGGCAATGCAGGTGGCTCTTAGGCCAGCCACTTCACACCTTAGGAAGATCCCTTAATGTGGCCTCCTCAGACATTCTCTTAAGCCACTCACTCACCTTTCTCTGGAGACACGTGAGATCTAGCATAGATAGTAATCTTCCACCATCTTCTGCCTCAATCTTATTGGACAACAATGATAATCCATCTTCTGTTTTCAGTGAGAAAGTAGTTATCATTTTTCATCAGTCTGACTAAACTCTAGACAGATTTCTTCCAGACTCTAAATCCCTAACCTCCCTTTTGTTAGAGTATTTACTTTAAAAAGATTGTAGTTATAAATATTTTTAGGAAACGATGAGCCCATTTGATACCCATTTGAAATGTAAATCTTTTTCTTTAAAGAATGATATATTTTATTTCATTTATTCATTTATTTATTTTAATTTGCCCAGAGGAAGACAGAGAGAGAGGGAGAAAGTGAGAAAGCAAGCCACCAGGTCTGCAGCTTGAACCACAGTTGGCCATGTGGGAGTGTCTAGCTCTATAACCACCACACCACCTGCTGGTCCTTGAAATGTAAATCTTAAAATGCCTCTTGTCAGTTTTACTACCCAGGGATGGCTTTCTCCAGGACCTGAGAATTCTTTGTGAAGGATCATCATTGAGGGAGGTAGAACCTCTACCTGCTAGTCTCTGTGCAAGTGTTGGAACCCAACCTCAGCAGAACACCTCCCCTCAAGCCATAAGCCTACTCCATCTTGAAAAGAGATGCAAGCTTACTTTTTCCTTGGGGAAAGCTTATTGGGAAACAGAGGATCTGGAGATAAGATTTTCTGAACTCCTAGGGCTGTGAACTGCTGGAATGAAGATTGCTGAGTAGAAAGCCAGAAGTTCAGACTCTCTACAGCTGCCACCACAAAAAAAAAAAAAAAAAAAAGGAGGAAAAGCAGATCCTCCTTCTTAATCTATTTGCAACCTTCCTCTCATGCCAACTATGGTCCTTCCTGTAAAGTTGGTTATAGAAGAAACCTGAGGAATGGTGTCTGCTGGTCTATTGCAGGATGCACGAGATAATATAAAAAGGGAGATGTAAAATTGAGAAATTAACAATTTCCAAGATAGTTGTTCTCTTTTGATATTTAGTGTCATTAAATATATCTTTCCAATAAAAATTAACTTCTGTACAAAAAGAACATCATGTGTCTGCATAAGAAGCAACTATCTATACAAAACATTGACCACATCTACCCATCCTCCAAAGTTGAGATGAAATGCTTTAATTAACTCTATTTTTGATTCATAATTTTCTTATAGTTTAGTACCAATCTCTGTGAACATTCTATAATCTGAAAAAACAATGATTGCAAAAATAGCTTACACATATAACAAATGCCCAAAATTACAGTGAAATAGGGAAATGGAGAAGAGATGACATCATGATTACACCCCTGGGGGAGTGTAATGGGAGTGTGATGGGAGATAGGTAGCCCGCTATAATTTGAATGTGCCCATTCTCCCCCAGGTTTACATACTGACATTGTTTTGCTGTTTGTGATGATATTGAGGGAGGAAAATTAATTCAACCTCCGCTGTCCCCACTGTCTGGAGCCTCCTCTCTCAGACACAAGGCTCCTTCCCTGACCTTTTAAGGTTTTACCTCAAATGACATTTTGTCAAAAATGAATCTTTTTAATAATTCCGTATATTTCTAACATGTTTATAATTCAATTCTATTCTAGAAGTCCCTAATCGTATATTTTACATTTAAAATATTTTAACATAGTGTATTTTTAATGTATTTATTTTCTGACATTGCACATTACAATGTCAGAAAACACCATCTGGTACACAATGAATACTGAAGGTTGAGCAAACTTGTGGATGAATGAATGCGTTAAAGAATGACACCACCTCAATTTTATTATGAAGGGATCTCTACATTTCATTTCACATTTCAAGAGTCTTTAAAAAGTTAACAGAAAATGCATATTATGAAAAAATGCATGGATTTGGATTTCAGAATGTTTTGCATCAAAATAAACTCATACCTAAATTTTATTTTTTCCATAAACTTGTTAAAATTCTCTTACATTTCTTTTCAAAACACACAATAGTTGTTTTTTTCAGTTTTGAACTTTCATGCAAATATATTAGTTAAAAAATAATTTCTAAATCATTGAAATTCATACCTATAGTTTGCATAATTTTTCTGCTAAATCTTTCTAAAGTGTAGAATGAGATGTTTTGGAAATTTGATTTTTCTAATTTGGTGCTAATGTGATTGACTTTTCTGGGTCTTATGGAACTATGCAAACCACGCTCGCCAGACAGACAGACAGAGACAGAGAGACAGAAAGCGAGAAATCACCCCCCAAGGGGGATGGCCACGCCGCAATCCCTTCTCCTCTGTACTCCTCTCATGATCTTGGGCACGCATGCACACATGCCCGGCGTGAATTTTTAGCCACTGGGTAGGGGACGTGAACCGTGGTCAACTACGTGGGAGTCCAGCGACATAGCCATTATGCTAACTGCTGGTCCCTCCAATTTCTGCTATTTTCAAAGCCTAGAAAAATAATGAAGATAATTTAGAACATTTCAAATTTATATTATCTCCAAATTTGAGTCTGTATTTTTGTCTACTAAAATACCCTGAGATCTTCCCTTATTGAAAAACTAATGTTTGCTCAATATAGCTTTGTGATTTTTGTGACAATTGAGTGTTCAAGCTACTGAGTTTTAATTAAGCTAGTAGTTTTAGAGTTTTGATTACTACATAAATGTATGCAAATCTACTAGAGTATCCTGATCAAAAAAAAAAAAACAGGAAAATTAGAAAATTACTAAATATTTTGGAATCAATAATTAAATTTGCATTTACACAATACAATGAAATGTAAATAATTTCTTGTCTACTCCAAGTTGATTCTTGGAAATAAAGTCAACGTTTTCAAGGCATATTACCTGATGGTAATCATTAATACCCTTCACAGGAGTAGGGATCACGTTAAATGTGACATATAAATTGAAATAGGCCCACTGTATTGGCGTGGTGGTCCTGTAACACTCCATGAAGCTGAGGTCATGTAGATAGGTTCCAGGTTTGCATCCTTATGTCTCTCTCTCAGTGTGTGAACATGTCTGTGATCCTGCATGACTGCGACTGGGGGAGGACTGCACCATGAAACCCTGTTGGGAAGCTTGCTTCTCTCTCTCACGGAAGAAAATAAACAAACTTAAAAAAAAAAAGAATCCAAGATTAATGCAAGGTTAGAGTAGTTTTTCATTTAATCAAACTTATTGTAGATGAAAGCGAATAGTTATCTTCGAAAACTAAATAATAGTTTGCGTTCTAGTAGGGTTCATATAGGTGTTTGATCAGCAATCCATATTAACAAGTTCGTATTTAAAGAAGAATAGAGGAAAATATTAAAGTCCTGTATTCACGCTGGTTTAAGATTACATTCTCGGGACCAGCAGTTAGCGTAATGGCTATGTTGCTGGACTCCCATGTAGTTGACCGTGGTTAGAGTCCTGAACCCAGTGGCTTAAACTCATGCCGGGCGCGTGTGCGTGCGTGCCCAAGATCACAAGAAGAGAATGGAGGAGAAGGGATTGTGGTGTGGCCATCCTCCCTAGGGGGTAATTTCTCGCTTTCTGTCTCTCTGTCTCTCTCTTTCTGGCGAGCGCACATGCCCTATAGCAAAAATACCTCTCCAAAAAAAAAAAAGATTACATTCTCATAGACACTCTTAGCAGTTCCTCTGATTAATTCTTTGCTTATAAGCGAATAGTTATCTTCGAAAACTAAATAATAGTTTGCGTTCTAGTAGGGTTCATATAGGTGTTTGATCAGCAATCCATATTAACAAGTTCGTATTTAAAGAAGAATAGAGGAAAATATTAAAGTCCTGTATTCACGCTGGTTTAAGATTACATTCTCGGGACCAGCAGTTAGCGTAATGGCTATGTTGCTGGACTCCCATGTAGTTGACCGTGGTTAGAGTCCTGAACCCAGTGGCTTAAACTCATGCCGGGCGCGTGTGCGTGCGTGCCCAAGATCACAAGAAGAGAATGGAGGAGAAGGGATTGTGGTGTGGCCATCCTCCCTAGGGGGTAATTTCTCGCTTTCTGTCTCTCTGTCTCTCTCTTTCTGGCGAGCGCACATGCCCTATAGCAAAAATACCTCTCCAAAAAAAAAAAGATTACATTCTCATAGACACTCTTAGCAGTTCCTCTGATTAATTCTTTGCTTATTAAATTGTTCCTTTTCTATTCTATTCACAGAGATAATACACATGTCAGCAAGTGATAACTGTTCATTATTTTAGTAAAATAATTTTAAACAAAATTTTCACAAAATAGCCATGGATATAAAATTGAATTAGTTACGGGTTTCAGTCTTTTGCAACAGTAGATGAAATTTATATTCAGGCTTACACTCACGAGGATGTTAAGACTTAGAGGAAGGTCACACATCTTTCTTCATTTAGCATTTACTAGAACCTAAAATTCTTAGGACCAGAAGAGGTATTGTCTCGAATGCTTGGCAGTGGACTTCAGAATGCATGAAAAAACAAACTATTGTAGAAGAGAAGAGAAGGGAAGACAGAAGGATAACACGCAATTAAGCAACACAAACAGCACGAGATGGGCTCCTCTAGGCAAATGGTGGATATCGAGCTCTTTACCCTCTGTAACTTCTCTACCGGAGTTGCAAAAAAACTAGACATCTTCATCAACTCTTACTTGAATATTATTATGGAGAATTTTTTAGTGAACTTTGTGTATTTCTTTTTCAAATCCTCTTAGTAAAAATAAATATATTGATAGTGAAAATTTGAATATCAAGAGATAATTTTACAATTCAGACATGAATATTTGTTAATCACCATCCATTTTAACATCTAGAACTAAAATCTATATTATTATATAAGATGAAATTACTTTGTAAATTACTGGCAAACTGTTTAATGAAAGTAATATTAGAGACTTAATTTTAAAAGATAAATGATATTACTTTTAAATGTAAATGTATTAGTCATGTATAATTAAATATAATATTATTGAAAAATCCCTTGTCTCATTTTGGTGTTCAATATTTTGAAATGTTAGAATGTGAATTTTAATTAAGTACTATGCAAATGTGCATATTTATCTATTCTTATCATGGACCAATATCATAGATTATTTGTGTATAAATAATTTCCCTTGATTTTATTACTTCCTCTGCTCACCTTCTAGGAAGAATGTCTGCCTAATTACTTAGTGACAAACATGAGTATATATTGGATATTATTAGAAGAGATAGATTGAAGATAGACTAATGATTAAAATAAAATAGAGTGAAATGGCAATGAAAATTACTTTACCACTCGACTTTCATATGACATTATTAAACTAAAAGCATTGGTTTCACTTTATCTGAAGTTTGATGATAAAGTATTACGAATAAGGAAAGAACAATGCAAGGGGCGAATACTTAGAATAATACTTGATTTATATTCTTTTTTAAAGATTTATTTAATTTTATTTATTATTGCTATTATTTTAAAATTTATGATAGGGCATTTACACTCACCAGAGACAGACATAGAGAGAGATGCAGAGAGAAATTAAGAAAGGAAGCCACCAGGACTAGTGCTTGAACTGTGTTTGACCATGTGGGAGTCCAGCACCTTAACTACCATGCCACCTGCTGGTCCCCCTTGATTTATGCTTTTATTTATGATTTGCCTTATGTCTTATGAATACTTACTTTTTGGGTTTTAAATAATTCTAAGTGAAAAAATAATGCCAAAATAAAGATTTTTCTCATTTAGTAAATATCGTATTTTTATATATGGCATCAATAATGATCTGAAGTTTGTGAACTAAGGTTTGGCTATTAGAGCATTTGATTCTTTCTTTCTTTTTTTCTTTTTTCTTTGCTATAGGGTGTGTATACTCTCGAGACAGAGAGAAGAAGAGAGAGAAAAGGATAGTGTAAAAGCACCACAGTCACAAGGGATGTCCACGCCATAATCCTTTCTCACCATTCTCCTCTCTGGAGTGTCTTCCACATTGTAGGGTTGGGACTGGCATCTCTCAGCTGTGTGTGGTCCAGCCCCCTTAACCACCTTGCCATGGGTTGGCCTTACTAGACCATTTTCAATCCTACTTCTGGCAATGATTGGGTTTTCTAATTATTTCATAGCTGTAAACAGAAAAGCACTTATTTATGAATTTTTAAAGTAGACTGAAATTAATATAGTTATTCTATAAAAGCCAAGTTAAATAGAGAAATAAAAATCAAAACCACTGTTGAATGTGTTATTTTCACATCTTAAAATAAATCTTGTGGTCTTGTCAAATAACCCATGTTGTTATATAACATCTTTAAAAATAACATGGCATGCATTTTGAAGAGAAAGTATTTATTTTGAACAGAACAGAACTATCTTTGATGTACTTATGAGCTAAGGGCATGTGAAGAAAAAAGTGTAGAACTTACCCTATATAACTTCCTGGCAAGGGAGACTCAAATGATTAATTATTTAAGGAAATTAAAGAAGACACTTGGACACTCTCATTGACTATTAAGGGTGAATGACTTCCAATCTCAGTTAAATTATATTTCAAAAGATTCTTCTACATAAGCTTTAGTTCACTAAAAAGATAGCAATGAAAAGATGTTAAATGTGTTTTTATAATTCTCTGGAAAAAAGAATGATATTTGCTGAATAGTACTTTCTATTTCTTATAATACTGAAATATTGATTTGTAATTTTATTAGCATGTTAAATTTTTAAGCAGCTGATCCAAAGAATGATCTTTATGATCAATTTCTTCTGATATTCCTGAAGGATACATAGGATACATAGTAGAAAGTACTGTTCAACAGCATTATTGGTTTACTTCACAGTATTAAAAGAAAATGGTCAGAGTCCACTGAAAATGAATCTTGCAAATGTATGCAGACCCAGCTCTGCCTTTTCTTCAGGCAACGGAATTTAGTGGCTTACAAGAAAAATCTTGTGGTGGGAAATGCGGGTTGCTGACAATTGCCTGACAACTGGCTTTCTAAGGAAATGCAAGATATTGTAAAAACTTAATTTCAATCTCTAATTCATAGTTTTTCTCAGTTTCTGCAGTGGGAATCCATCAGGACTGATTTCAGGTCACCATTAAGACACGCTTTCCCACTGGTTGGGAAAGAGAAGCACAGTTAGCCCTCACGAGTCATGTGAAACAGCACAGGCCTGTCACAGTTGTCTTCCATAGCTGTGAAGTTGTAACTCGTGAAAGGGATTGGCTGTGATCCATATGGGTCCACTGAACTAGGTCCAATAAAAAAGAAAATAACGAAAGAAATTTTCCACTATTCTAGAAAATCTTTCTGAAAAGGGGCAGACCTCACCCTGACTGGTGGGAGACAGTATATCAAAACTTCAGCAGCGTGATCCTCAGGTGTTTGGTACCTCTGGGACACATGCTCTCCACTGACAAATTTCTCCAGGAGGATTGAGCTTCAGTGCTCTCAGGGGCCGTTTGCCTTCAGGGGTCATAGTCACACTTTATCTCTGGCCTTTCTCTCCCAGTGAATCGTGGAATCTCCCCCTGCATGAGCAGCATACATTCTAAACCTTGGCCTAACGTCTGGAATTACCCAGAATAAGCCCTTTTCACTACCATTGTGCATATTGGATCATCATGATTGTCACATTTCCTATTAGCTGACTAATCTAGCCCTGGGATGATGTGCTGAGGGTGAGCATAGCTTGAGCACAATTTTCTGATCAGGCATTTTCACTTGATGCCACAGTAGCTTCGGAATTTTCCTGAACTATGGAACCTACTCCTTTGGGAATGTACCCTCTTCTTTGGGAATATCACCACTCAGCAGAAGCATGACCTGAGGTTGCTTTGGATGCTTCAAGCATGTGAACCTAGAGATCACAGGAAGAGAGATATTTCTCTCATATACTCTCTACAACATTGACCTGCTTCCCCTTTTAAGTAGTTTTAGCATGGGAACATCTTTCCCATAGCAGTTGCACCTATTTTGCTTGTCTGTGTTGTTAGTTGTTTTTTTGTTAAGTTCTCATACATTAGGGTTTTTCTTTTTTTTTAAAATAAGAATCGTTTTATTTAATTTTATGTATTATTCTTATTCTTATTATTTTAATTTAATCAGAGAGAGACAAAGAGACAAAGAGAAGGAAAACGAGAAAGCAAATCACCAGGTCTGGGATTTGAACCATAGTTAGCTATGTCGGAATCCAGTGCCTTTTCCACCACACCTCCTGCCAGCCCCACATCAGGATTTTTTAACTTCAGGGTATATAGTTCCACATTTTCAACACAGGGTATATAGTTCCACATTGTGGAAGGCTGCCTTGTGCATTATGGAATGTTTAGAAACTGCCTTTTCGTCTACTTATAGGATGAAGCGGTACCCCCATTCCTAGGTATGACAACCATCTATAGACATTTCCACATGCTTGGTGGAGAACAAAATTATTCCTGATTGAGAGCCACCTTTTACACCTCTCAGACATGCTCAGTCATATTTAGAACACACAAGCCTTCTCTAGAACATATAAATATAGGGCTACATTTGAATGCAAACTCAAAGCCCTAAATTACACTTTTCCTTTATAGGCCCAGACATGGTGGTGCAGGAATTAAAGTGCCACATTGCAATTCTCGAAGCCATCTGGGACGCCCTGAGTTTTGATCCTGGGTCCACCTCTGCCTGCAGATACACCATGATCTGGGCTGACTAGGGTGTGGGAAGCAGAGGAGAGGGATGGTAACATGGCAAGATCCTGTCAATGGTACTTCTTGCTCTCCCTTCCTTACCCTAATGAAAGAAAGAAAAAAAAAAAAAAAGAACTTTAAAAAGTAATAATTGTGGAGACCAGTAAATGGTTAAGTCATTGGACTCCCACATAGTCGACCGAGGTTCGAGTTCTGAATCTGGTGTCTTAAAACTCATGCTGGATATGCGTGTGTGCATAGTGCCCCAAATACTGAGAGGAGAGTGGAGGAGAAGAGATTGCAGCATGGTCATCCCCATGGAGAAGTGATTTCTCACTTTGTCTCTGTCTCTCTGGCAGCACATATTCACTATAGCAAAAATCTCTAGAAAAATAAATAAATAAAATGATAATTGTGTAATATTACTACTACTTTTGCTTTCTGGCACTGATAGTTGTTTTTAGATCATACACAATTCCTTTTTCTTTACCTTAACATTAATATAAACAGATAATTTATATTAAAATATATTGTTTTAATGAAGTTATATTTTAGTTCTTCTACAGTTCAAATAACTATCAAGTCATAATCATAATTATTAGTAAGGGAAAATTATATAGTGAAAAATGTACTAAAGTCACAGTCAAAATTTCTGTTGAGGCAATTTTTTTGACATATACTGATTTCATAGGCTTGGGGGGAACAAGGAAACTTTTCAGTACAAGAATGGAATGTGTCTGATCCAATCAGGGCAATTCGCATAACCGTTACCACAGCCCTTTATCATTGCTTTGTGTTAGGAGCAGTCAAAATCCTTTCTCAGTTACTTGAGATACTGAGTAAAATGTTATTTTATTGTATTCATCCTACTATATTTTTTTGAGAATGATTTTATTTATTTAACTTTATTTTTTATTTTAATTTGAAGAGAGAGGGACAGAGTGAGAGAGAGAAAAAGAGAGAAAGAGAGGGAAAGTGAGAAAGCAAATCGCCAGGTCAACTCCAACCGCAGCTGGCCATGTTGGAGTCCAGCACTCTTAACCACTACGTCACCTGCCGGTCCCACCTTCTGTATTTTTTAACACTAGAAATTGTTCCTCTTGAATTGTAACTTTGTTTCCCTTAACATCCCTCTAATCCCCTATCTTCCATTCTTCCCAGCTTCTAACAGTCACTTTTCAACTCTCTAGTTCTATGAGGCCATTACTTTAATTCCATAGGCAATTTCTTGGTGGTGGTTTTCTATTACTTCACTCAACTTCAACAGACATGAGTTTGCTATACCTACTTATTCTTAGTTATTAGCAAATAAGACGAGGAATACATTTAAAAAATTTTCAACTGTATAGAACAATGCATATTTTAGATGTAAATATTTTAAAATATAAAATAGATTTCATAGTACTTCAAAGAATCTACAGTTAATGCAAACCCTCCAACTGAAAGTTAAAATAGCAATTCAAAAATAACAATCATCATATAATTTATTATTTATTTTTGCCATGTAGTCTGACAAGTTCCTGAATTGCTTTTTCTTTTCTAATGTTCACAGCTCTCCTGTGAGATGCATGTTGTAATTATGTCTGTTTTTATAATGTAAAATTTCAACGTTCAACGCATGGGTGCAGATGACTTAATCTAATTTACAAACCTAGCTATCAAAGAGCACACTGAGCAAGGATGATCAGCCTCTAAACCCATGAAGCATGACAAAAATACAGTTTTCAAATTTGAAGCTGTGCAGATATAACGAAAGTAGCAATTGTTACTGTTTTTACTTTCTTGAGAATGGCAAGTATTCTTAGTTCAATGACTACTATGTAAAGACTATGTTAATGCAGATTTCCCACATTGGTTCATTGAAAGGAGAAAAAAATAATTGATTAAAATATTTTTTTTTCCTTGCTATAGGATGCATCTACTTAACTGAGAGACAGAGAGGGGAAAACTGAGAAATCACCTCTCAGGAAGAATGGCTACACTCAATATATACCAAGTGTCTGTGCTATACAGTAGTAACTGAAAGATTGAAAGGCATAATAGCAAGGAGGGCAACTGTAGATACGAGAGAGAGAAAGGGAGGGGTAATAGAGGGTGAGCAATAGGAGGAAGGGAACAGGGAGTAAACAATACATTTAATTGACACAAAAAATGAAAAGTTGTTAAGGATAACGTATATGGTAATAGTTTTGTTGTGACTGATATGTATTGTATTTGTGCTGAGAAAAATCATATTGTACACTGTAAAAATGTGTGGTGATTAAATGTAAATTTTAAGTGTATGTGTTTATATATATATGTGTGTGTGTATATATATATGTACGTATGTATGTATGTGTGTATATATATATATGTGTATATATATATATACACATATATCTATATAAGACTTCATTCTCCCCTGAATATTAACTAACTCTTTTTTAAAATTGCACTATCTTAATATGGAAATACATTCTAAGGACCAACAAAGATCTGACAATTTCAGGAATAGATCTGACTCTCATTGCTAGCTCATCTACAGGCAGAACAGTGATGTCCTTCTGATATGAAGTGGGGCAGTCACAGGTTGAGTTGTGACTCTTTGGCCTCAAGATTGCCCAAAATTATATAATTTATTGCATAGAGCCATGCTATAGATTGAATGTGTTTTCCAAATTCTTATTTAGATATTTACTCCCTAGTTCTGCAGTGTGGAGCCCAAGAGGTGATTGGGCCTTAATGACTCTGCTGTCAAGATGAATTGGTATCATTATCCTGGTAGTGGGCTAGTTAGAGAGGGTTTCTATAAAAGGAGTCTAGCCCAGATCTCCTTGCATTTTCTCTGTCTTGGGATGCAATAATGCAGGAAGAAATGTGACCAAATGTGAAGCAGATGCCTGTTGCCCCACCCTTCGAGTTAGGATCTTCCAGAATTGTAAAAAATATATTTCTTTTTCTTAAAAATTACCCAGACTATCGTATTCTTAATAGCAGCAGAAAACAGACAAAGACAAGTTTGGGAAAATGTATAAAATACTAAAGGTAGGGTGAGAAACATGCTGTGTTTTGTACACAAGTACCTAGTTTTGTTTATTTTGTTTTGTTTTTAATAGAAGCCTCTAGGTTGCACATGTGTATAGTAAATGATTATTGTTAACTGTCGTGTTTGCAAAATTTTACTGTTTCAGAAGTTTATTTAAAAATGTATATGGTCGGGAACCAGCAGTTAGTGTAATGGCTATGTCGCTGGACTCCCACGTAGTCGATCGCGGTTCGCGTCCCGGACCCAGTGGCTTAAAACTCACGCCGGGCGCGTGTGCGTGTGTGCCCAAAATCCCAAGAGGAGAATGGAGGAGAAGGGATTGCGGCGTGACCATCCCCCCTGGGGGGTGATTTCTCGCTTTCTGTCTCTATGTCTCTCTCTGTCTGTCTGGCGAGCGCACGCGCCCTACAGTGAAAATCTCTCAAAAAAAAAATTTATATGGTCTGTGTTTTATAAATTAAGACTTTCTTTAATTTGCTAGAGGGCAGGTATGCTCACTTGAGAGAGACAGAGAGAGTGAGCGGGAGAAAAAGAGAAAGTGAGAGAATCCCGATGCCCTTGGGGAATGGTCTTGCTTCAATTCTCTTTCCTCCATACCCTTCTTTCGGAATTTTGGACACACACATCCCCCAGCATGTTCTTCAAACCACCAGGTCCAGGATTCAAACTGCTTAGTCAGCAAGGTGGGATCCAGCCACCTTTACCACTATGCAACTAAAACTAATAAGGCAATACACAAGAAAAAAAGGTTTTATTCATTGTACAAGTTTTAGTGCAGATCCTATAAAATATTCAGTGTTTCTCTCAAAAATCTGCATGTAATGATATCACTCATTGACTTTTATTTTTTAAGAAATCCTCAATTATTCTGTGAGGGCACAGTTATATCACTAATAAAAATAGAATTGTAATTTTTAAAGTATTTTCAACATTTCCATCGATAGTTTAACAGGAAGATAGGTTGGTTTATGTTCTATTTTATAAAAGCTGCTGCTTTTTTTTTTTTTAAGAGGTTTTTGCTGTAGGGCACATGCACTCGCCAGAAAGACAGAGAGAGACAGAAAGCGAGAAATCACCCACCAGGGTGGAGATGGCCATGCTGCAATCCCTTCTCTCCCATTCTCCTCTCAGGATCTTGGGCATGCATGCACATGCGCCCGGCATGAGTTTAAGCCACTGGGTCCAGGATTCGAGCTGCAGTTGACTACATGGGAGTCCAGTGACATAGCCATTACACTAACTGCTAAAAGCTGCTGCTTCTTAATAAAGCTACTACTTATTATAATAGTGTTAGATAGCTGGAGAAAGTCACAGACAAAAATAAAAACTGGTAATAAACTTGCCACAGATTAACACAGTCAATGCACCCCTTGGATAAAATGTTTCATTTTCAGAATATTATTACCTATAGATGGACCTTTTACATGATCCCCAAATTCTGTCTCCATAAAAGAAAACTTAAATTGTTTCTACTGATAAGAGCTGTAAGATGTGGTTTTGCCCAGGCATGTAGAATCACTTAGGACACTTTTACAAGTGTTATGTCATTGAGAGACTTTATTTATTTATTTTTATTTTTATTTTTTTAGAGAGAGAGTTTTGGCATATGGTGCATGCACTCACCAGAGAGGCAGAGAGAAAGAAAACAGAAACCACCTCTCAAGGAAGGATGGCCATGCTGCAATCCCTTTTCCTCCATTCTCCTCTAGGGATTTGGAGCATGCTCATACATGAACCTAGCATTAGTTTTAAGCAGCCGGATCCAAGACTCAAACTGTAGTTGACTAAGTGGGAGTCCAGCAATCTAACCATTATGCCATCTACTGGTCCCACACTGAGAGATATTCACAACTAGCTGTTACTGCTTCTGTGTGTCTTTCAACCATTGCGATATGCTATTCTTTTTTTTTTTTTCTTTTTTTTTTTTTTGAGAGGGGAGGTTTTAGCTATAGGGCTTGTGCACTCACCAGGAAGACAGAGAGAGACAGAGACAGAAAGCGAGAAATCACCTCTCAGGGGAGATGGTCATGCTGCAATCCCTTCTCCTCCATTCTCCTCTCGGGATCTTGGGCACGCACGCACACACACCTGGCGTGAATTTAAGCCATCGAGGCTGGGACTTGAACTGCGGTCGACTACATGGGAGTCCAGCAACATAGCCATTATACCAACTGCTGGTCCAGCAGTATGCTATTCTATAAACTATGCTACCCTAGTTCCATGGAAGAACTGCCTCACTGTATCAGAGCTGGCTTCCTGGTTCTCTGCAATCCTTTTCCTCCATTCTCCTCTAGGTTTATTATTTGGTACAATGTGTCTTATTTATGTTCTGTCCCTATTACTAATAAGCTATGTAATAGTGAACAAATCAATGAACATTTCTGACCTGTAGTTTACACCAAAATTCTATGAAAATATAAAATATCAATACTAATTAGACTTCTTATGTATGGAGTCATCTCTACAGAAATATTCTCTGAAATAACGTGTAATATAATATTTTACTTTACATCAGAAGTATTTCTGTTATAAAGGGACCAGCAGGTAGCATGGTGATTAGGGCACTGGGCTCCCACATAGCTGAACATAGTCCGAGTCCCAGACTCAGTGGCTTGAAAATCATGCAGGGCACATGTGCCTACATGTGTGCCCAGAATCCCAGCAAGAGAATGGAAGAGAAGGGATTGCAGTATGGCCATCTTCCCCAGAAGGGTGATTTCTCACTTTGCCTGTTACTGTCTCCCTCTGTGTATATGGTGCCCTATGGCAAAAACCTTAAAAAAATAGCATAAAAATACAGAAGAATGGCAAAAATTACTGTTGTTGTTCATTCAGTTATTAAAACTCTCTAAAACACTTAAAAATACTTCTTTGCTAGACACAGAGACTCATGTACTCTGCTCCAATTATTCCCTATCAAAGCAAAAAAAGAGAATCTCATTGCATTTCTGTAGAGCCTTGTAGCTACTGAATTAGAAAACTTGGCACGTATCCCTAAGACAGGAGGGAGATATAAATAGAACACATTCAACTTCTTGGAAGCTCAGTCACTATATATATGTGATTAGGAGATAAATGCCTTTCTTGACAAGATGCAAACTTCTTTTTTGCAGTTAATCACTTCTTTCTTGCAATATGATTATTTTGTTGCCAGTCAACCAGAATGTGCACTTCAGGTCATCAATTTAAAAATGGGGCAGCCCTAGCTGCTATTTCCATTTAATACCAATAATTTCCCATGCTATTTTCACAAGCAGCTTGGATTATTCTAACACATCAGGAGATCAAAGATGCAACATTATACTGATGCTAATAGATGGTTTCACAAGTCAACTAGGTTTTTCGGACGTTCATCAAACTATTTGAATAAATGGAATCAAATATGTTGGTTGGAGTGACAAATCAAATAATGTATGCAGAGACAAGCTCAGAACTTGCATATGGGAGATCCTAAGTAGATATTACCTTTTTCCGTCCCCCCACTCTCAGTATTTTTGGTCCTTAAATGATCAGTGTCACCTGTGCACTTCATGGCTATTCAATAGTCATTTCTACCATTATCCCATGTTAAAAAAAACATTAGAAAAATTAGGCCTATTTCTTTAGCCACCATTAGTTGAACATTTTGTATTTACAGTTGACAAAATTCTAAATGAATAACCAAAAATTGTTGCACCTATGTATCCTAATTTTGGTCTGAAAACACAGTTATAAATGTATTACACTTAATTTAATGGAGTTAATGTCAACAATTCAACTTATGAATAGATTATTGTTTGGAAAATCTAGGAAAGGGTCAAATTCATCAGAGTTAGTTCATACATCAGCATTAGATAATTCAGTGTATCATAAAGATAAACATTATAAAGCCTTTTGAATGAAGAACTTCTCATATCTCCCCAAACCCAACCTTTCTCCTCTGATCCTGAAAGAGCACATCAATACGTCTAAAATAGTAATTTGTGTAACTTTTAGTGTGCTTGTAATACTTTTGTTATTTCAAGCATTAAACTTACTTAATGTCATTAACAGTGGGTTATTCAATGAACAGATATTGGCCCCTCTGCCTCTGCATTCACATACTCATATCGCTACACAGATATTTGGGAGAGTAATGACGGGCATGTTCTTGATGACAGTAGGCATGTTTATAAAGGTGAAGACCACGTGCCCACTGCTCCCTAAGAGTTCACAATGTACTCCCACAAATTAAATAAAATGCATGGTCCTACTTTTTGAGTACATTATTAAAAATGTATAAATAAGTTAAAAATGAAAAACATCAGTGTGGTGGTGATCATCACTAGCAATAATAAGAGAATTACCAGAAAAAAAAATAAAGAAACTTGCAAAGTAATTCACTCAGATACAAATGAGCTTAACTGTGAAGAACATGTGATAATTGCGATTAGAAAAAAAGAGAAGGAGAGCTAAGGAAAGAAGGAGATAGTACAGAGGAGAAGAAAGAGAAGGAGGAACGTTATAGGAATTGTGAGGAGCATGAGAGCCTAAACATGTCTTGGGTTTTGAGAACTAAAGCATGCTTTCATGAGGAGTTACTAGTTTATACAGTAATATAATTTTAGTGCAGTGATATTGTGACATTTGTTTGAAGATATGTATATGAGGTCTAGTCAATGTAAGACCACAACATCTATGTCTGAATGTCCTGCACCATTTTGCACATTAGAGCAAGCTGACAGTACTTCTGCATCTCTTCTCTCAGAAATATGAGAGGATTACATGTCCATGTTCCCTTGAAGTTCAGCATTGCTTTGTGGCTGCCAACAATTCCTTGGTATCTTTATGACACTCCAAATATCTCGAAATAGTTTTGACTGTGCTATCATGTTCTCCCTCTCCTTAAATTTGCAAAATGAGTTTTTATCTTGTTAGAAATATACTCTTAAATGTATTCTTCTTTTCCTAATATTTTCAACTCTTTTACTTATTTATTAAAATTTTTATTCCTTTTACTATTATTATTATTTTATGGAAGAAAGTGTATGCATGCATGCAAGAGAAAAAGATAAAGCACCCTCACGGGGAAGTCTTGTCCACAATCCCCTGTCCCTGGCCCTCTCTGTCCTCAAGTTTTTTTTTTTTTTAATTTATTTATTTACATTCATTCATTTTACATCATTACAGCATACACAATGAGATTTTCTATCCAGAGTGCACTGTATATTGTCTCAATCAAGCACATCAACATACATGTCATTGTCAATAAATAATTTTCCATTTCTTGTTTCCTGTATGTTTGTTTTTATTTATTTTTCCTATCCTTGATTCCCTATCTCTTACCCTCCGCCATCTCCCACTCTCCTCCCACACCATCTCTGGTATCTATGTTTGCTTTCTATACTTTTATCCCCTACTTGCATGAGCATCTGGCATGTTTTCAGGCTGACTAGGGATCTGAACCTGCAGTTGGCCGTGTGACTCTCAATACTATAGTCTGGTATGCTATGAACTGCACTGCCTAGGCTGAGCCATCATTTCTTTTTTAGACATTTGGCAATGCCAACTCTTTTCTATTTTGAAAGAAAACCAACAATATTAACAAAACCAAGAGTAAAACACTCTTTCTTTGCTCAAGTATGTCCACTAATCCCTGTCAGACTCTCCATGTTTCCATGTTCCAATTCAGCTAATCTGAAATAATGATATACTGTCTTTTCTTCTTTTTATGTATTTAATTCTAGCCACCTAAGTTTCTAGGTGTTGGTTTGGTCAGACTCTCATCATGTTTGCTATTAATTCCCTCTTTCCAATAGCCATTAGATGCTTAAAACATTAGTCTATTCATTAGCAATAATTCTTATGACCACATAGATCTTCCAGTAAAAAAAAGACAAACAAATGAACATACGATAACAGTCATCCCAGCTTCTGGGGACTTGTTCCCCATATTACTCTCCTCTCTCTGGCTACTTTAGTTACTTTCACACAGATTCCTTTTAAGGGTTCTTTTCTTATACTTACTATGTCTACAATCACTTCTATTTTGTACTCAAAATTGACTAAACATTTAGCTTGGTATAGAAATCTAAGTTGACAATTACTTTCACTTAGTACTTTGAAGATATCATCCCATTTGTTTTCGACTTACATTTTTAATGTAGCAAATATATTTTTCTTCTAACTTCTTTCCTTTGTAGTTGATGTTATGTATGTTGCTAGTCAAAGGCAGAACATGTAGTTTATGTTCAATAAACAGTTACTTATTGAAAAAGAATTCCAGTGCAACATAAACTAGTACTCCACAGTGTGGCTGTGACAACCAACTAGAAAACAATGGTCTAAGATTTTAAAACAACCAAGAGGGATAAAGGCTTGTCCAATCTGGAACTGGCAAAATGGCTGGGCAGTAGTACAACACTCAAACACAATTCTTTCCTAGACTGAGCACAAGAGAAGGTTCCAGGTTCAGTCCAGAGACTTCTCTTCATTACCATAATTCAGAACTAGCTAAACTGGGGGTGAATCACAGCATCAAGACCCCAAAGAGGATGCCATCTTTCTTTCTTTGTGTGTCTCTCTCCATCTCTCTCACTCATGAAATGAATGAATGAATGAAAATATGAATGAAAAAGTAAATAAATAAAAAGTGGCAAATAGCATATAGTTATAGGTAAGTAAGTTCTGGAGATCTAACATACAACATGAATATTATTGATAATAATGTACATTACAATAGGCCAAGAAAGTATATCTTAATCTCAGTTCAGTAAAAAACATAGCTATGTGAGAAAGTAGGTATATTCATTAGCTTGATTGTGTAATCATCTGTTACAGTTCTTTATAGCAAAACATCACATGGTACAGTTTAAAAATACACAATTTCAATAAACCCAAAAATATGCAAAACAAATAATGGAATACAATAAAAGGAGAACTAGGTCAATTTGCCATCATAATGGGAGATTTTGACTCATCACTCTTAATAACTTATAGAAAACATAGAGTAACTTAGAATGTAAAAAATTTAAGCTATAAGATTAATTAACATAGCTGAATTAGCATTACAGGACATTGTACGCAACTGATTAATTAGTTTAATTATTTAGTTTTCACTAAACTTAGTTTCAGTGAAATTAAAATTGGCAGTGTAACCTAGTCACTTAGGATTGAGTTACTAGTGGAAGTAGGCACATTTAGAAGGATTAAGTATTTTTTGGATTGCTGATTCTGATTATCAAAATAAAATGATATCAAGCCACCTCTGTTGTTTGCTGGCTAAGGGAGATGGATCTCAATCGGCCTACCACAGTTTAAATCCCGTCCCTGTGGCTTAGAAAACACACTGGGCATGTGTGCATGTGTGTGTCCAATCCTGACAGGATGGAGAAGTGGCAAAGAGATCATGGCATGACCATGCCTCATGGGTGTGCTTTCTTCTTCTCTCTCTGTCTTGATGAATACATGCACTTTCTGGCAATAAAAAAAAAAAAAAAAAGAAAGAAAGGAAAAACTAAGGTTGCTATTATAAAATAAAATAGCTTCCTCAGTTATACCTACTGTTTTCTAAATACTTGTTAGGGTCCTTGTGGAATTTCCTGTGTATAGATTTGTGGAAGCCCATGTTTGCATCCTACACTCACACACACTCTCTTCTCTAGGATGTTGAAGGTTTCTACTTAGCTACTACATGACAGGCTTTTTCAAATTCTTGCAAGTTCTTTCTTAAAATTCATTTGACTAAGTATAATGTGAATTCTTTGGCAGAGATAGGACATTAATTTGAAACTGAACAAATTTTGTATTTTTTAATACAAAAGTAAGTTGGGTTATTAATTATTTTAGCAAACATTGGGTTTTTAATTATTTTAACAAACAATTTTTAACAGATTGTTAGTCAATTGAGAACAAATAGCATATCATACTCCCATGTGATTAATTCATTAATTCAAAACTATTAAGTGCCTAATAAATCTTTGGTTCAAAGAGATAAATTGATAAGCAAAATACATACTCTAAATGTTTCATAGTGTTTGGATAGAAACACACATTATATACACAAATAAATATATAATTAATATATATACAGCAGGGTAATAATGAGCTTTTAGAGGAAAAGCTTACAACTGAGACTCAGAGAAATCATGTGTGAGTAAATTAAATTTAATCAAAGTTTTATATATGAGTAACACTTTTCCAGAAAAAAATTTAAATTGAGGAGTTTATGAGAATGATAGAGTTTTTCAGGGAAGAAAAGACAATGTTAATAAAATACAGATTTGGGGAGAAGAATAAACAAAAAACTAAAAGGTAAACACAAAGAACAGAAATGGAAGAAAAAATTGGTGTCAACTCAAGTAACATAGTGACACCACAGAGT
Organism: Tupaia belangeri chinensis; assembly: GCF_000334495.1. Taxonomy (NCBI): domain Eukaryota; kingdom Metazoa; phylum Chordata; class Mammalia; order Scandentia; family Tupaiidae; genus Tupaia; species Tupaia belangeri. The sequence goes on along the minus strand of NW_006159558.1, from coordinate 240,944 downwards.
TAATAAAGGCCACTCCAAATATCAGATTGTAAATTCCATCTTTACACAAGATTAAAGTGTAGGTAATGTTAATTACTTTATGATATTAAATGCTATGGACTTTTGCTTTGTACACAGCATATGTATTAGGGGCCAGAAGGTGGTGTGGTAGGAAAGGCACTAGATCACACATGGCTGACTGTGCAATTTGAGTCCCAGACCTGATGGCTTGAGAAACACTCAGGGTATCTGTGTGTGAATGCCCAAATCATGAGAGAAAAATAGAGGAGAGGAGACTGTAGCATGGGCATCCTCTTTGTGGGGTGATTTCTCACTTTCTCTCTCTCTGTCTCTCTCTGGGGAGTGCTTGTATCCTATGGCAAAGACGTTTAACAAAATATAAACAAAAGAGATTTTTTACAGGGCCAGCCCAGTCGCAAGGCGGTAACAGGATGCTCGAGGGATGCCGTATGCATGTGAAAGATTACAAGTTCAGTTCCAAGTTTGACTCACTCATGCTGGGTGTTCATTTATCCTGGCTGACAAGGAGGCGGGCTAGGAGGAAAGGGACTGCAGCCTAAGACACCGTTGAGGGTGCTTGTCTGTCTTTCCCATCACCTTTGTCACTGTCATGAAAGAAATAAACTTAAAAAAAAAAGCCTCTTACATATAAAAGTATAAATATGTGAGTTTGAATCTCAGAAGATAACTTAGAATTAAAGATAGGAACTGAAAGCCATCACCATATAAGTTAGTTAAGACCATAATTTTCTTGTTTTATTCTCTAAACAACTGCAACAAGCAGCTCATGGTTTATTCTCCTTCTAACATGTACTCCCAAACTTCATTATAGGATAACTAAATCAGAATCCACAGTTATTTGAAAAAGTATTACATGAAGTCCCAGAGGGGGAAGAGATATGCATGAGATATTTTTATATCAACTGCATATGTCATGCAAGTGCTTCCATTTCCATTTGTGTACTCAGCATTTGAAAAAGGCTGTTTTGAGTCAAATGGCATTTGGGAATCAATCTGAAATCCACTTTAATACAAATCATAAAACCAACAATTATGAAAAAATGTACTCTGGGCTTCACAGAAAATAGTTGTAAGACAAAGGGATAATGAAAGATTTTCAAATGAAAACTTAGTGAAGTACATTCTCATATTGTGAAGTGACTCAGAGCGATAGCAATGTTGTAATGATAATCAAATGAGATCAGAGCAGGAGAAACAGGACTCCTGAAATTACTTAAATTGTTGAGGTGAAATGCAACTCTTATTTTTAAAATTTTATTTATTTATTTTTAAAGAGTTATTAAAAAATTTCTTGCATGTGCAAGAGACACACAGAGAGAAAGCACTCACCATGAAGTCTTGATGCTGCAATCTAGTCCCTGATCATGGGTGCATATGTGCTCTGTGTCGTCAGGGAGGTCTCCATACCTGAACTAGGAACCCCCAATGTGGAATTGCTTTGCAGAGTCATGCTTCACAGCTGTTTTCATTTCTTTGAAGTCTATTTTTTAAATTCTTTTATGAGAGAGACAGAGACAGAGAAACAGGCAAAGACAGAAACAGAGAGACAGGCCTTAACAGTAGTGTCTTCATGCAACCATCCATTGCCAGTCTTAGCCGGACTGATTACAGTCATACCTGTGCTCTCTCTGACAAGTGCATGCATGTGCCCATAGAAAAAATTTCTCAAGATAAAAAAAGCACACAGTTAAAAAGTAAATACTTTAAAAAGAGATTCAACATTAAAATCTTAAATATCAAAATATCAAGTTTTAGTTTATTATTATGCATAATAGATACATTTTTTTGAGAGAGATTTTTGCTATAGGGCATGTGTGCTTGCTGGAGACACAGAGAGAGAAAGAGAGACAGAAAGCAAGAAATCACCTCCTGGGGGGATGGCCACAGTGCAATCCCTTCTCCTCCATTTTCCTCTTGGGATTTTGGTCGACTACTTGGGAGTTCAGCAATGTAACCATTATGCCATCTGCTGGTCCCCATGATTGTATTATTATTATTATTGTTATTATTATTATTTTGAGAGGTCTTTGCTATAGGGCGCATGCACATGCCAGAAAGACAGAGAGAGACAGAGAGACAGAAAGTGAGAAATCAACCCCCAGAGGTAATGGCCATGCCATAATCCTTCTCCTCCATTCTCCTCTCAGGATCTTGGACATTCACACACACACACACACACACACACACACACACACATACACACGCCCGGCGTGAGTTTAGGCCACCAGGTAGATCCCTAGTCAACTACATAGGAGTCCAGTGATGTAGCCATTATGCTGTCTGCTGGTCCCCCCATAGTTGTATTTTTGTAATTAAAATTAGTTTGAATGAAATATACTAAGAGAAATACAATTTTTGAGCTGAAAAGAGGCAGAGTTAATTTTCTATTGAATATTATCTGCTTACTTTTGCATTTTGTTGTGGAGTGTTTTCTTGAAGAAGTCCAAAATAAAACCATCAAAGTTGATCTGCTCTTCTTAGTGAGATGGAAGAGAGAATCAGAGGTCCTTCTAAGAAAATACAGAAATATGACAGACACAGGTAAAATGAAATTATTTTATTAGTTTAGTCAGTCCACTGTCAGAAGAGTGCTGAGTAGGTTAGCCAATGTCTTAGGATTGATTATATCTTATGTAAGATTCCAGTACTTTATAACTTCTTCCAATGGCAGAGAATAACTTGGGCCTACCATGTTGACAAGTGTTTTTCTGCGGTGAGTATCGGTCATTTATATTTTCACAAAACATAATTAACAGTCAATTATGAACTGTAGATTTTACCTGATTTCATTTTTTTGACATAATAAAAATAATAAGACATAATACTGATGGATCTCTTTTCATTCTTCTAACAAGGACTCCTGGGAAGAAGGGTATGCCAGTCCAAATGCCCTGTGGAGCTGTCCCAGCATGCTGCTGGCTTGCTAGCAGAAAGACAGTGGGAGTCTTCATGTACGATGCACCTGTCTGCATTTCTAATTGAAAATAAAACTTGACTTTATGGATTATGGAACATGAAGGACTGGAGAGTAGACACTGTCTTTGTAAATAACACTATATCAAGTGGAGAAGTTGTGAAGCCAGATCTCTTATTGCGGGTAAACAATGTCACCCACATATATTGGTCAGAAGGAAGCTCCTGTGTTAAATCAGAAAGTAAAGGTTATTTTACTGTATGACCAAGTTAGCAACTTGGGGATTTATTTCTGATAGATTGAGAGGGTATTCTAATAGACGAATATTTTCCCTAAACTTGATGTTTGCATATATCCTTTAATATTTTAGTATAGTTTGACATTGAGATCTCTGATTCATTTTATAATTCACCTCTGTGTATCTGTATACATATTGTCACAGTTACAGCTATATTTTCTGTCTGATAGCTTTATGATTTCACTGTATAATATTTGTTTCTTATGTATACATCTACTTTGGAAAGTTAAATTTTTGGCTTCTGTCTTTAGATTGTTTTTGGAAGTTCACTTCCGTAACTATTACGTCTATGCTATGCTCACTTCAGATAGCATATGCTGGCGTACCGCTATGTGCAATGATCAAATTAGTATATTAGTTTGGAGCTGTCTCCTGAGAGGTTCCGTCTCCCTGAACAGTTGGTAGGAGCCCTTCAAAACAGCTCTCTAGTTACTTCCCTCCAGCTGAACTGCAAACACCAAATAAAATTTTAAAAAAATCATAGTGATCACAGCAAGATTCTCCCAATAATTTCATCTTTCCTAACTCAGGGAAAAAATAACTGTTTTCAGAGTTTGCCCAATGTTTTCTTAATTGAGTTTACATGTAGTATATCGTAGGTCAATTTCATACTCTGATAAATAATATTCTTAATTTTATCCCTTTGACTTTACACCACATATTTAAAAAAATATTCCACTCATTAACATTATTTGGAGAACCCAGCGTATATCATTAAATATCATGTTTGTCTGGAAATAACAAAGAAGCTCCTCCAAAATACAAAATAATAGTGGTTTAAATTTGGGAGAGTCTATTTTTATTTCTTATGAAATTCTTGAGTTTGGCAGTGTCTCTTCCCCTAAGATCTCCTCAGAAACTCACATTTTTTAAAAGTTTATTTATTTATTTATTTATGTATGTCATGTGAAAGGGATAGAGATAGAACAGCAGAGCCCTCTGACAGGGTCTATACACCACCCCCTTGTACTCCGGTTTCAACCAGCCTGGGTCACAGTCTCATGTGCACGCCCAACGTGTTCACAGTGTCCCATGTAGTTCCAGTTGCACTACTGCTGTACCTGGGGCCAGGACTCACATTCTTGCTTCTTATTATCAAATAGCCCCAATGCTGTCTCCATTTTCATCATAACTCATGGCCCTAATAGTTGCTTTGGGTCTCGTCACCATACATTTCAACTAACATAGAGGAGAAATAAATAAAGAACAAAAGGAAAAATGTGTTTTTCTACTTTTTTCTATGAACATATACAGAGTCTGAAACGTTACATCTTTGCCTATATGTTCATTGACCACCACATGAACATATGAATATACCTTACCATAAAACCAAGTAAGAAAATCAGCAATATACAGCAGTGCACCCCAGCAAGGATTCCAGAAATATTCTGGGTTTACAAATTGGCTTTGACACTACTTGCTCTGTGAATTCAGGTAAATGAAGTTTTCCTCAGTTTTCTAAACTACTAGTGGAAATATAATAATAGTACTATTTCATAGTTTTGCAATTATGAATTTTTTATAGGCATTGTAGCCTTAGAATTCTCCTTACCATGTAGGATATATGCTGTTGGTGTTTAGTAATACTGTCCTGGAAAAATAAGTGTTAGCTATAGACTGAGGATTCTTTCAATATGGAAGGAGGGAAAAATAAAAATAGAAAACCTGTAGTTAGCCTTCTTTTCACTCAGAGTAGTATTATACACGCACACTCACACACACATGCACACACACACACATCTGTAACAGTCATGACTGTGTGAATTAACATGAATGTGTAATTTTGAGTTTGTGTGCCCTTTATCAATACACCACTCCAGATTATCAATGGATTGTGTGAAAGATAGTCAAGGGCCATTAGGTTGGTTATGAACATGATATAATAGCATTTCAAGAAAATGCTCTCAACCAACTTTGAAAGAAGAATCACTATGTGAACTGAAATCTGAGACTCTTCTAGCTCTAGGACTGGAAACCGGCAGATGTTTGGAAATGTTTGACATCTGGGCTGTAGGAGCAGGGAGAATGAGCTGCAGGAGTGACGGAGGGGCAAATCCTTGGGTAGAAGTCAAGGCTAGAGGCTGAAGGCAGGGTAGAGGCAGCATTTCTGAAAAGTTACTTTCTGGGTCAGGACAGTGAAAGGCACAAGAATGCCCCAGGCTCGGTCGCCGCCATGGGTCAGCTCACTGACTGCATTGACAGCTTATTGATACGTCACTGGACAGCAGCCTGACCTTCTGAGAGAATACCGTTAGAGGTGGACTATGTTACTCTTGAAATTCATTGGTTAAAACTTTAACTCCCTACATCAGAATGTGGTAATATTTGGAGACAGGACCCTTTAAGAGGTAAAGCTAAATGAGGTTATATGTGGGAACCCTAATTCAAGCTGTCTGCTATCTTTACCAGAGGAAATTTGGACCCACGAAGAGACACCAGGTGGTACACACAAAGAAGAGACCATAAAAGGACACAGTGAGAAGCTAGTCATCTGCAAACCAAGGAGAAGGGCTCAGAGGAAACCAGTTCTGCTGTTGCCTTGATCTCGGACCTGCAGCCTAAGGAACTGGGAAAATAGATTCGTGTTGGTTATGGAAATCACTCTGTGGTATTTTCTGAAGGCAGTCATAGTAAGTGAATACAAGGCCCTGATCTGAGGTATGGGAGCCAACAGATCTGATGGGAATAACTACAGAAAGATGAAAAAAAAAACTCCTTATTAGGGCACACACATAGTACAAATGGGTTATTAACCAGCTGGCAGAAATGTCCAGGAGAGGGGTTGGATGGTGGGAGAGCAATAAAACACAGCGCTTGACGAGGCTCATCACGTGGGAAGTTCCCGGATCGCGTCCATAGGTCTGCAAGTACGCCAGGTACAGGATCCAGGGCTGGCTGAGGCTGGCGGTGGGTCAGAGAGTTAAGACCCTGTTGTAGATGCCTCCTCTTTATTTCTCTTTCTCTCTGTCTCTCGCTCATAAAGTGAGTAAGTAAATAAATAAATACCTTTAAAAATGTTCAGGAGAGAACTGTGAATGGGGCTGACATTGTTCCAGTTCTTATCCAAACTTGTCAGCACAAGAATAACATCTATTGCTTTTATGTTTTAGTTTTTTTGTGTTTGTTTGTTTTCATTCATTTATCTATCTTTACATTCAATCATTTTGTATCATTATAACATATCAAATGAATTTTACGATTCTGAATAAACTATATATTTTTAGTATAGGGCACATGTACTCAATGGAGAGAAGCAGAGAAAGAGAGATAAAAATACAGAGACAGAGGAAAAGTGAGAAAGCATCCCTGGGGGAATGGCCATGCCTCAGTCCTTTCTCCTCCATTCTCCTCTAGAAATTTGGGCACCTATGGATAACACCTGGCATGCTTTTAGTTTCCAAGTTCAGGACTTGAATCACAGAGTAGGCCATGGGGGATAAAGCCAGCTTAACTACCATGCCACCAACTGGCTCAACATCTACTGCTTTAATCTATTATAATTGTACACATTTATAATAATGTATATTGTGGCATAAATCTCTGCTCTCTCATTTACCATGTATCAGATCTATTCTTATATGACAACCACATAGACACATCAGTATATTTAATAGGTGCATGCTATTTAATTTTATGAATATGCAATAGCTTGATTACACATACTGGTCTTTGGTGGTTAGGCTGTTTCCAATCATCACTATTATAAAAATTTCACAGTGCAGTTTTTAAGGTGTTAGATTTGCCTAGGATGAAAAATTTACTGCTGAGAAATTTATTTTCACTGTGTTAATGTATTATTAGTATACTAAAGAGGAATTTGGAAAAGTTCCAGAAAATCCAGTGGTACAATCAACAATTGAACTTTATAGAGAAAGTGCAGCTTTGACATACGATAAAACTTTTACAAAATACTTATAATTCCACTTACTATGTAACAGGATGGCAGTACCATGAGAATAAACTCCGTTTTTTATTGAACTATCACAAGATTGCATATTTAATTTTAAGGCTGTGATTTCTCATATTTTGTAAAATATATTTTTATATCTTTAATATAATTTTATGTTTGAAACTTTATTAACTAAAATATTGAAATTTGGTACAAATTCAATACGTTTTGGCAATTTTTGTTAGAATTTATCTTAATAATATTTATACATGATAAAATGATGGCATATATATATATATATTTCAACAATTTTACATAGGAGATATTTGGTTGTCAGGAAATTCAAGATGTATTTTTCTGTTTTTCTATGCAGGCCATGCCTCAGTCCTTTCTCCTCCATTCTCCTCTAGAAATTTGGGCACCTATGGATAACACCTGGCATGCTTTTAGTTTCCAAGTTCAGGACTTGAATCACAGAGTAGGCCATGGGGGATAAAGCCAGCTTAACTACCATGCCACCAACTGGCTCAACATCTACTGCTTTAATCTATTATAATTGTACACATTTATAATAATGTATATTGTGGCATAAATCTCTGCTCTCTCATTTACCATGTATCAGATCTATTCTTATATGACAACCACATAGACACATCAGTATATTTAATAGGTGCATGCTATTTAATTTTATGAATATGCAATAGCTTGATTACACATACTGGTCTTTGGTGGTTAGGCTGTTTCCAATCATCACTATTATAAAAATTTCACAGTGCAGTTTTTAAGGTGTTAGATTTGCCTAGGATGAAAAATTTACTGCTGAGAAATTTATTTTCACTGTGTTAATGTATTATTAGTATACTAAAGAGGAATTTGGAAAAGTTCCAGAAAATCCAGTGGTACAATCAACAATTGAACTTTATAGAGAAAGTGCAGCTTTGACATACGATAAAACTTTTACAAAATACTTATAATTCCACTTACTATGTAACAGGATGGCAGTACCATGAGAATAAACTCCGTTTTTTATTGAACTATCACAAGATTGCATATTTAATTTTAAGGCTGTGATTTCTCATATTTTGTAAAATATATTTTTATATCTTTAATATAATTTTATGTTTGAAACTTTATTAACTAATATATTGAAATTTGGTACAAATTCAATACGTTTTGGCAATTTTTGTTAGAATTTATCTTAATAATATTTATACATGATAAAATGATGGCATATATATATATATATTTCAACAATTTTACATAGGAGATATTTGGTTGTCAGGAAATTCAAGATGTATTTTTCTGTTTTTCTATGCAAAAATGCATCTTGACTTTCCCAATGACCCAGAAGTTACCTGAAATTATTTTAAAAAAAATCTATAAACTTTCTAGATAATCAAGAAGCTTATTGCATTTTCTTTACAAGGTTACAAAGTTAATTTTGTTGATGTTCTCAAAATACAAAAGTAAGTTTTATACATTTTTTATAGAGGTTTTTGCTGTAGGGCGCGTGTGCTCACCAGAAAGACAGAGAGAGACAGAAAGATAGAAAGAAAGAAATTACCCCCTGGGGGGATGGCCACGCCACAATCCCTTCTCCTCCATTCTCCTCTCAAGGTCCTGGGCATGCATGCACACTTGCCCGGTGTGAGTTTAAACCACTGGGTCCAGGACTTGAACCATGGTTGGCTACATGTGAGTTCAGCGACATAGCCAGTACATTAACTGCTGGTCCCAGTTTTATACTTTTAAAGTTGTTTCTGGGTAGATTCAATTTCTTCCCTTTTTTCAGATTTTTTTTTTTTTTTAATCAGGTTATATTTGTTTTTACTTAGGCGAATAATCCCACTTGCAGTTACATTGTTTCCTAGTTCTGAAACTATTTTGTTAAAAATATTTCTATTTTATTTTAACAGAGCTTCAAGTCTCTTGCCATTTATATCTTGCAATTAGTTTTTTAATATTCCATTGTTCTTTGAAATATATTTTTATATACTTGACAAAGCTTCTTGCATCAATGCCATTTCTTTTGAATATGATTCATGTCTTATGTGAACTCCTGATATAATACACATTAGATGGACTTGGAGGAAAAGGCTGGTTCAGTAAAGTTTACAGACATCATTTTTGTATGTGTTTGTGTTTACACCTTTGCCATTTTAAGGATGATGTCCCTTGGGACCAGCGCATGGTGAAATAGTTATGTTGCTGGACACCTACACGGCTGACCCTGATTAGAGTACTGGACCCTGTGGCTTGAAAATCATGCTGGGTGCATGTGTATGTGTGTGTGCCCCAAATCCCAGGACGAGAATGGAAGAGAAGGGATTGTGGATGCCATCGCTCTTAGGGTTGATTTCTCACTTTCCCTCTCACTGTGTCGGTCTCTCTCGTGCGAGCAAGCACACATGCCCTCAGGCAAAAACCTCTTAAAAAAAAAATTCCCTTAGTGCACTAAATAATTCAGGTTAAAAAAAGATGTGATACTCAGAGGAACAGTGTTTGATCTAATTTTTTATAAGTTTTTCTAAAAGCAGCAGATGTTCTGGAGCAAAATACATGTTATTTATTTATTCACTTATTTTTATTTATTTATTTGTCCTCCTCTAGTATGGAGAAACTAACAGTTACAGTCAAGAACTAGTATGGAGACGTTCAGAGCTATAGTCAAGAGACTTAGCAATGAATTTGCAAAAGGAGCACAGAGCATTCCGCCAGCGACAAGCATACAAAACACATGCAATGTGAGGTCCCTGGTATGATTCCTTTGCTTTTGTTAGTTTCTTAGTTCCAGTTACTTAGCAGATGAATAAATCCCGACAGGTCGGCCCAAATGCTCGCATTCCTGAGAGCACTGCAAGAAGAGGAAGAAGAATATAGAAAAGATTTGCCCTGACAGTACTGTGAACCACTGTTCTAAATTGGCTTATTATATGTTTGGTAGCTGAGTCTCCAGGTTCAGTCTAATTCTGGAGTGCACAATAGAGATGAAGGTACTCCTCATCCGCATGTTGAGCTAAGGTTTGTATTTCTCATTGTTTTGCATTATATTTTATATTTCAGGCTTCTACCTGGTATCCACTGTCTTCCTCTGTCTGGATTTTAAAAACCTGACTAAAAAGGAAGTGCTCTCAATCAAAGAGGTCCACTCAGTCCTTTCCACATGATCCAAGTTTCAACTCAGGAGAAGTTCTTACTTACTTTCCCACTGTAGGTCTTCAAAAATGGAGCAGGTGCAAGAGAGCCTTGGAAAACCCGACCTGGATGTACAGCTCTGCACCTTCGCAGAAGAGCAGCCATGTCTGTCAACAAATCTGTAGAATGTCGGCTTCAGCTCTGTCTGCTGTTAGAGCCATCTTCAAAGCAGAGATAGGAAGGTGCCTTTACCATGCCACATGCTCAAGCACAGGTAGGTCAGACTCCTTGGAGAGTTTAGAGCTACAATTTTGCACTTTCCCATGTGAATGTGTGTAAGGGTAGGTAGCGTCAGGGTGCATTTGAAGGTGAATTATGACAGCAATTAGATGTTTGAGAAGTTAGGATCTTTGCATCAGTACTAAAAATTGCTTTGAAAACTGTAAACCATAATATTAAAATATAATATGTAAATATAAAAATACAATATAAAAATACACTCCATTATAAACCACAAATAGAATTCTAAATACCACAGTTTTGTTTTGCTCTAATTAGAAAACTTCATTTTCAACATAATGTATCTTATTTCATGGTCTTGAAATAACTGCAAAGCCGCTAGACTAAACCCAGCAACTGGGGTTTATCATAAGCAAACCAAAACCCAACTTAGTGTAAAAGGTAAAATGAAACTTGGTTAACCAATGAGAGATCACCAATTAACCACAAGCTGGGGACCTCTCATTGAAATGATTCTTCTAAGGCTACTGTTCCACTTCAATCAAACATTTTCTACTTCTTCTGTATTTCACTTGTAAAACCTTCTTTTGTGCCCCTTTTGTGGAACCTCAAACCACTTGGAGCTTGGAGCTGCCAGGTTCATGAATTGCTGTCTGTTCAAGTAAATACTTCAGAATAATAATAATGATTAATAATAGTAAGTAGTTCACAAACAGCATCCTAAGAGAGGACTATTATACACAAGGAAATGGAGGATGTGATGAAGGTGAATCCTCGGTGTAAGAGGGAAAACACTTTGGCAATAAGAGAATTCTCTAATGTCAAAGTTAAAATTCCAACAAAGACAATTATCTCTTAAGTAGAATTCTGTATGGAAATTAGCAGTGTCCTTCCTGATTGTGGTGATAGACATTGTCCAAGCCAAGAAAGTCGTCACCTTAAGGTGGACATTTCTAGATCTGACATTAGAAAATCTTCCCAAAGCAAAAGATTTATCCTATTTAATGAAAATTTCCTTCATTATGCTCCATGCTTTCTTGCATATCTTAGCAGCTTTCTTAAGATGCCCTTTATAAAGCAATGTTTTGGGGAGGAATGGTGTTTGACCTTGTCAGGTGAGCCTTGGGCAGCTCCCCGTGTTGCAAACATGGGTGCTTCCACTCATTCTCCATCAAAGCGTTGTCGAGAATCCACGGAATGGTGCACTGAGAGAGGAGTGTTGCTGGAAGATGATGGAATGTGAAAGTCATGCCAGCTTAATCCATTGTCTTTTATGTGAGAGCGAAATAAACATTAGTCTTACTTAAATTTCAATCTTATTTACCCACTTTTTAACCATAAACTTTTCTTTTCCTTTTTTTTTTTTTGAGAGTTTTTTTTTTTTGCTACTGGGCTCATGTGCTCATCAGAAAAGAAATCATCCCCCGGGGGGATGGCCATATCACAATCCCTTCTCTCCTTCCTCCTCTCAGGATCTTGCGCATGCACGCACACATGCCCGGTGTGAGTTTAAGCCACTGGATTCGGGACTCGAACTGTGGTCAACTACAAGGGAGTCCAGCGACATAGCCATTACACTAACTGCTGATCTCAACCAATAAACTTTAACAGAAAGTCTCACAAGGTAAATGGGGAAAAAACACTAATAGGCAAAGGATGCAAGGATTAAAGAATCACAACTAATTTGCAGTAAAAGGAATGCAAAAGTAGTGAAAATCAGTATTACACTCAAAGTTTTAAATAAGCAAACAAAATATACATAATAGTATAGGACAAATAATATATAATAAATAACATAAATAACATAGGATAAATAGCATACTACTAATGATAGGATAAATAACATATTGACATAAATATGTAAATATTATAAGTGTATAAATTAGAACCTATAATAAATATTAAATTATATTATTACTATATTGTATAAAGTATGTAATTATAATAATGAACACATGATACCTTATAGCAATAAGATTGGCAGGATTTATAAAAGTTTGCTCGAAATCTGTCTGGGTAAATTTGTTAGGTCTGGAGAAAGCAAATAGCATAACTGACGATCAATTTGACCATCAAATCAAAGAACGGTGAAATGATGGATTCAACCATTGAGCAATAATCTAACAAATTTCAAAAATTTGCAGAGATTACTCTAAATTGGGAAGATATTATTTACAAGTAGAATATTAACTAGAAAATACACAATCATATTAAGAAATAATGTTCATCCATTAAAACATAGATTAGGAATTTGTAATTGGGAATGAAATATACAAACTATGAATTTAAAATTAAGAGACTATTAAGCCAGGTAGGTAGTTTTTGTTAATATTAAATGAGAGTAGGACAGTAGTTTTAATGTTCAAATTTCTATCTTCTGTCTATGTAGCAACTAATGTCACAAAAAGTAAGCCCTTTTTGTAGATCACATGAATGCAGTCGGCAGAGTTGTTACTATTCTTTGAGTGTACTGGTTGAATTGATTTTCATATTTATTACTGTCTGTGAATCTGAATTGCATTCTAATAAGGAACATGACTATTTAATCTACCAGCACTTAGAAAGCCATTACTAAAAAGAAATAATGATAATTTTTGGATTGAGAATTTTTAAATATAAGGGTACTTCAAAAAAATCATGGAAAAATGGAACTAAAGTAAGAGTCCATTTTGATACCAAAAGTTTTGAAATCTATGCATAGTCTTTTTCATATACCAATGCACACACGCCTTAACATTCTTGAAGACCCTCATATGCTAATGGATTTTCTTGTCAATATTAACATGATTTTTTTTTATATAGTAGCAACTGATGATAAATGAAAAAAAAATTGGCTTTTTTATAGTAAAAGTTACTCTTTTTTCCTTTAGGAAGCATATTTTTAAGGTAAACATTATATATTTTCAATGTTTTATTAACATTTTGTAAACTTACAGAACATAAATCTGATTTCTGAGGAAATATGAGTTGCGCTACCTCACGGATACCTGAATCGAGGGTTCTGACTATAACAGTCGGGGCATCAAGGCTTTCTTTCCTTGAAAATTCAAACACAAGGCGCCACATACACATATTCACTTTATTCTTTTGCTTCTTTCTCTGTTACTGATACTACAATCATTTAATTATGGATAGTATAGCTTCACATTTCGTAAATGAATCACTGGCACAAGTTTTGGTATAGTTATGACAGAGGTAAGGTAAATTACAACTAAACAAATGAATTTATGACTATGTCAATCTTTCACACTGATTAAGTCTGAGCCAGTATTCCCATTCAATTTCTACTTTTCAGGAATCTCAAATCAATCTATTACACAGAACCTTGTCTGGCGCTTGGCAAATAATATCCTAGGCAAGAAGAAATTTACTCAAAATGGTTTCATAAAGAAAATAAAGACATTAAATTAGATTCTGGAAGAACGAAATGGGAAATGAGAGGTAGAGATTCTAAAGTAATTTCCTTATGTTTGTATCATTTAAAAGTAATATGTGCCCAACAAAATCATCATCCACCCTAAGATCTATGTATGAGAGCTATTCGGAAGTGTAATAATAAAACAGAAAAGTGACATTTAATGTGTGATGGTCTAGAAGATTAAAAACACATCTCTTTAGTAAGCAGATAGGTAAGTAATGTTTTTAAATCAAATATAAAAAGTCAAACCAAATCAAAATCTCTAAAATTGTAGTGGACACAAGTATATATATAAGAAGATTTTGAAAAGTTCATGGAAAAGAGAGTTAAAGTACCATTTTAATTCAATTTTTGGTGCAGAAAAGTTGAGAACCATGATTTTTTTTTTTTTTTTTTTTTTTATAATGCACATCCTTCATGGACTATTTGAAGTCTGTATATCAGCAGTAATATAGTAAGTCTTTTGGAAATTTGAAGAAAGAATACTGTAAGAAAATGTAACAATTATACTGGCTGGAGAAAAAAAAAAAAAAAAAAAACAAAAACCAACTAACCATACTGTAGAGTGAATTGAAGCAGGTAGATTCTACAAAGAAGTAGAAATTTGTAAGAATAGACTAGCAAAAAGTGAATTTCTTGTCTTTAACAGATTTTAGCCTGAAGCACACTGCAGTTTACTCCACTTGCAACAGCTAAATCTATGATAGACTATCCATAAAAGGAGTAGAAGAGATAGCGGTGACTCCTGATGCCACAAAGAATGTGATTTTGGAGAGGGGTTGTGCTTCAGAAAGGAGAGTCGGAAGCAGGTAGAGAACTAGAATTCTACAGTTATAAAAGCTGTAAGAATCTCTGGCTAATCCCTGGGCAGCTTCTACCTAGCACAGAGTCAAACTGCTCAGCAATGGATAAAAATGACTAAACTCTAATCTAAAACGTAGCCCAAGAGACAGTACTTTCAGATTCAACGCAACTGATTTATTTGCCTGCTAAAACAACGGAGAATCTCAACCCTTTCTAGTGACCCATAATAGAATTCAGAGAACATATAACATGTAAAAATTTAAAATATAGCATACACTTTAAAAATAGTGGATTTAGAAGAAATAGGAAAACATCTTATTCTCAAATGTGGAGCTAGCAGATACCACCATTGAAATAACTCAGATGTTAGAAATAGCCCATCAAGATTGACACATAAACTTTAACCATGCTCAATGTTGTAAAGAAAAACAGGCTTTCCTTGAATGAAAGGGAGAAAGATATCAGCAGAAGAATAGAATATGCACAAATAAAAAGAAAGCTCCAGAAGTGAAAAAATACATCTGAAATAAAAATTCAGCTGATCGAGCACAACAAAAATTGCAGTAGTGTATTATGGCTGTCACAGCAAAATGTCACAGCTAGGTGGCTTAAAACAGAAACGTATTGTCCTAAAGTTCTGGAGGCTGGAAGTCCAAGATCAAGGTGCTGTCAGGGTTGGTTCCTGCTAAGGGCAGCGAGGGGCATCTGTTCTGTGTCTCTCCCCTAGTCCCTCAGTCAGTGCAGGCTGCAATAGCAATTGATGAATGTACTAATTATTGTGATTTAGTCATTATCAATGGTATTTTCCTACTGGAAAAAAAATCTTATTGTATACCCACAAACATGCACAAATTTTAATAATTGTTAATTAAATAACTATTCACTAATAATTTTTAATAATTTTTAAACATCTGGGTATTTATAAGTGTCTTTGGTAAATTGAATTTTTATTTTGTGAAATTTAAATATTTCCTTTTTTTTATTTTTAGAGAGAGTGCTTTTTGCTCTAGGGTGTATGCACTCACCAGAGAGACAAAAAGTGAGAAGTCACCTGTCAAGGAGGATGGCCATGCCATAGTCCATTCTCCTCCATTCTCCTCTCAGGATCTTGGGCACGCTTGCACACATGACCTGCTTGAGTTTGAAGCCTCTGGGTCCAGGACTTGAACTGCAGTCGACGACATGGGAGTCTAGCAACGTAACCATTATATCATCTACTCATCCTAATTTTAAATATTTCTTATCCTGTTTACCTTTACTTAACATAATCTCTGGAAATTAGTATGGCATCTATTTAATTTGATTGCCACATATGCCTCTGCTATGTCAGTATCATTATTGCTATTTCATTCCAGTTGTAATCTGTTTAGTATAACCCCAGATTTTCTTTTGCCATAGGGCGAGCGCCATCACACCCAACCCAGATTTTATTTTGTAAGGGCAAATATTGCAACATTTCACCAGCTCTGAGGAGTGTCAATGGGAACTTAGGGGAATAGGAAAATATTTTACTATTTTTCTCTCTGAATTTTCACTTCCTAATATATTTTAATCTTGCCATGTGCATCTATTTCCTATGTAATGGAAAGCTAATTAAAAATTATAAATATATTTTACAATCACACACAATTTGAGTTTAATCTCACAACTGTATTTTTGATTCATAGAAGAAAGTTTTCATTTATTTTCATCATCTTTACAATTCACAACAGCAATATTTTTTGGTTGAAAATATGATTTGCTTCAATGAAATAATAAAGAAGATAAGCATATTAATTATAAGCCAGAAAGTCCATGAACATAAGAATGTAATAACTAAGTTATGACCACAAAACATCGACAGGAGAACTTGACTCAATGTGCCCTTTGACCTTACATCCTGCAATTTCAAGTGAAGTAAGATAATTTCACTATGGTTATGACTACAGTGTTTTCAAATGAAATGGCAAGTACTTGTAGTACATTGTACCTTAAGTTGTTTCCCTGCCAATCATCACATTGCAGTGTAGTGACACAGCTGTCACTGCTTGCTTTCCTCTACCAAGAGTTATCATGGAGACTTACATACAACTGAAGTTTTCTCTTAATCAAAATCAAGACCATCTTTGCATTAAATGGCATGTAAATGACTCATACAAGATATGCAATTAAACATACAAAACTGATTACTGCATGGAATCACAGCTGAAAGTATAACATTTTAGTGCAAACTTAGGACTTTTTGAACATTTAAGATTCAACTGCCATTACAATTGAACTCAAGACTTTCTTAAACTATCAAATCATTTACATTCAGATGGAGGAAGCTAAGCTGTGTTCATACTTGAAAACCAGCATGTCTAATTCAGTTTTTAATTGCAGTGTTGAAAAGCAAACCACATGTGTATGTGTGCTTGTCCAAGACCCTGAGAGAAAATGGAGAAAAAGAGACTTAAAATTAATTAATTTTTTAAGAGAGATTTTTGCTATAGAGTGCATGTGCTCACTGGTGAGACAGAGAGAGACAGAGACAGAAATTAAGAAATCATCCCCTCAGAAGGGATGGCCATGCTGCGATCCTTCCTCCTCCATTCTCCTCTTGGGATCTGGGGCACACGCACACCTGTACCCAGTGTGAATTTTAAGCCACTGGGCCCGGGACTCAAACCAACGTTGACTATGTGGGAGTTTTGTGACATAAACATAATTCTATATACAGGTCTCAGAAATTCAATTTTTAATGAAAAATTTTTAATTGCATTTTTAAAAAAGAGAGTGCATGGCACATGGAGATATACACAACTTGATTTATCATGGCTAGCATTATTTTATCACATACTGAAAAATATTATAGCCTTAAGACAGGCTAAGAAACAGGGAAGATTAAAGCCCTTTCTCACTTTCTCCATTAATCATACATTTATGCCTCTCCACTCATGAAATGTATGCTTTTATTTGTTTTACTGTGTTCTATGAAAATTTTGTTTAAATGTGATTGCATTGTCTTATGGATTATTTTGTTTGATACAAGTTTTGTATATGTGTGTATGGCATGGGTCTCATTTTTAAAGTTATTTAACCACATTTAGCTATCCTTCTATAAATAACTCAAATATTTTTAGTGAAAAAGGGCATAAATACTTTCTGTATAGGATTTTTATAATTTTTGTCATTTCTGTTGATAAATGACATATGAATCTTTTTTTTTTCTTTTTTAGAGAGGTTTTTGCTATAGGTCACATATATTCACTGGAAAGAAAAAGAGAGACAGAAAGCGAGAAGTCACCACCCAGAGGGGATAACCACACCCCAATTCTTTCTCCTCCATTCTTCTCTTCTTTCCTCTCAGGATCTTGGGCATGCATGCTTGCATATGTACCAGGTGTGAGTTAAACTGCCAAGTCCAAGACTTGAACCATGGTCAACTATGTAGAAGTCCAGCAGCGTAACCATTACACCATCTGCTCTTCCTGACATTTGAATCTTTAAAGTGAGTTGTATATATATAATCTAAATTAATAGGTAATTACTCCAATACAGTTTTTTCCCCCCACAAAGAAGAGCTGCCTTAACTTGATGACTTGCCTCATTGTTAGAGAATCAACAGAGATCATTTCTATACTTTCTCACTTTCCCTTTCTGTCTCTCTCTCACTCTGTCCCTTCCTGGTCTAATTTAAAGAAAGAAAGGAAGAAGAAAGAAGAAAGAAAGGAAGAGAAAAAGAAAGAAAGGAAGAAAGAAAGAGAGAAAGAGAAAGAAAAATTAATTCTTAAAAAATAAAATGAATCCTGTGTTTAACCTGCCATCACAATTTGCTCAACTCTCCCTCTTCAGGAACAGTCTCTGAACATCCATTTTGTCAAACTGATTCACAATTAACACTCTATGCTATAGCCTGACACACAGAACTCATGCCTTTGAGAATAAGAACAAAATAAGAAAATGAAAACTATGTAGGAGACAGACTCCATGATTTAGTGGTAAAGGAACTTGATCTCACATGCCCAAATGTGTGGTTCAAATCCAGCCATGGTGGCTTCAAAAACATGCCAGGAGTATATTTGTGTGTACCCCAAATCCTGACAGCATGTAGAAATGGAGAGGAAGGGATTGCAGTTGACTATGCCCCACTGGTGGATGTTTTTTCCCTCTCTGTATCTCTGTCCATCTCTGGCAAACACATGTATCCTCTGGCAAAATATTTTGAAAACCTCTTAAAGAAAGAAAAATATACAGAGTGTCCAAAAAAGTTCTTCCATGTTGATGCATTTTAGGTATCAAATATTAACTCATTTCCACAAATTATGATTTGTTGTTGTGCTTTGGCTTTAGGGATGCCCCAAGCACGCGCTTGAATGTCCTATCAGTAGATATCTCACCCTTGGCAATGCTTCAGTGTGTGACAAGATGTCTGAAACTCACAATCTCCCTGTTGCAAGGAGGCATTCTGAAAGATCTACTTTGAACAGAATGTCTCAAAGACCCAGACTAAGATTTCAGATGCTTCATGATATTCGGAAGAGTCTAATCAGAATAATTTAACGTGTTGTAGTCATTTAGTGACACTGTTGCATAGTTAAATATTGTCTTGCAATTTTATGTTTTTCCAATCCTGTAACCCTTCAGAGTTGAAAAAAAAAAAGTTTGAGGACTTCCTGAAAGCCTTTCTTATTATATTCCTGCAAGTAATTTTAACATATCTATATTCACTACTTATTACAAGCCTTTAATTGCATTAGATATTTTTTGTGGCCCACATGAGTAATGACTGGCCAAAGACATGTGTCCATGTCAGAGGAGTGAGTACTGACATTTTAATTCCAATTCAAAGTTGTTGTTGAAGGGGTGCTATCCACATGCACCCAAATAAAACCAGAAATGAAGACATCTAAAAAGAATGAGTTTATTTTCAAACTACCTTTTTTAATTATCATGAAAGAACTTCAACACCTCCTGGGACTCATCTCCAAAGCACATCATAGCCAGACTGGTCAAATCTGCAAAGACAAGATACTAAAATTGGCAAGAGAGAAGCATCAGGTTTCTTATAAAGGTTATCCTATCAGGCTAATCTCAGCTCTCTCATCAGAAACAATGCGCTCAAAAATATTTAAAACCATACTGTTTTTGTATTATAGAGTCACAAATAAAATTATACAATATTATAAGAAATCTTTTGAACATTATCTTTAAAATTCAGTATTTTGAAATTTTTGAAAGTTGTTTATTAACTGTCAAGAACTATGGAGTATGAGCTAAATTTTTTTGATATGTAAAGTAAATATTTATGAAAAATGTAAAAATAAATAAATAAATAAAAAACCCTTGATTTGTATAAATAAACAAAAACAAAAACAAAAAAACAACAGCGAGAGGGAAAGTGAGAAAAAACAAGTTGTTGTTGAAGAAGAGACAATGGTTTTCCTTTCATGTTTTCCTCCAGTTACTAAAAGCTAGATATGAGTTGCCCCGAGCAATATTTACTGTTCCTGATTGCAGGTAGGCTCTCCATATGATTTTAAAATTTTTATTTTACAAAGACTATGAAAGGAAGTTTGAAAGATGAAGGTTATCATATTAGAGTCTGAGTGTCCCTAGGCAAATATGCCCAGAATACACATAAGTAAAACAAGTTTCCTGGAATTACTGATCAAAAATCTATATTTTAGTTATAATTCAAACACAGCTATTATACAGTGTAAACACAGATAGAAAAAAAAAAAAAAAGAAAACACATGTAAAAGTGTTCTTTGCAGCATTCACTTTGGGATTACCACATGAACTCCTACCAGAAGAGCATTAAGCATGTCTTTTTGTAAAGGTTTGAGAAACAAATCACTGAAATGTTACAATGCAGTAAAATATGTTTTTCAATTTTTTGAGGTATTATTTGCAAAGGGTAAAAATCTTAAGGGCACAATTCAATAAAATGTTGTGCCTGTATAAGAACCCAGAACAAATGCGGTAGAAAAGAAAGGTACAGTTAGCAATATTTTTCCTAACAATGTTTAGAGATTCATCCATGCTGTTCATCCATTCATTCATTTCATACCTCTGTGAGATAGATGATCATAGGATGCTGTTTACTGTTTATACAATATTCCATTTTATCAGGATGCCACATTGGCTTTCTACTCTAGTTTTAAAAGACGCAGGTGGTTTCAAACAGCTCATTATAATAAATAAAGCAGTTAAGAACATTTTCATGAACATGTCCATTCATTTCTCTCAAGTACAAAAAGAAAGATTTCTGTTTGACAAGTTAAGCTTAATTTGAAAGATTAAAACTATTTTTCTAAGGTGCTTTTACAATTTTACACTTAAAGAGCAATTGTGAGATTTAAATTTGTCCCAATCTGTAGATTCGATTTGCCTTTCTATTTTTATTTCTTTAGTTCTTTCATGAGCAAGAAACATAGAAAGAGAGAGACAGAGGGACTCTAGGTAGAATCTTGCTGCCACTGCCCACCTGCAGCCTCAGCCAGCCCCAGTCAGGCCCAGATTGTGGGCACATATGTGTCCACATACTCATGAAGGTCTCTGGATAGGAGGCTGGAACCTTTCTACATGGGCCGGCCTCCCGGAGAATTGCATTTGACCACTGCATCACCAGCCAGGCTTTTGCCATTCTATTTCTTAATAAAATCTTTGCAATTGACATAAAAGAAAGGTTCTTGTTTTAATACACAATGACATTAAGTATAACAAAATATCAACTATGTAACAAACACAATCGAAAGAGTATTACTTTAGTACAGAGAATACTCATACTCATACCTCCAGATGATCCAGAAATTCCATTTATGTTTTATATACACAGAATAACTAAAAGCATGGTCATGTAAAGATATTTATATTCTCAGGTTTATAGCAGTCTTTTTTTATATTTATTTATTATCATCATAATCTTGTTTATATTACATTGAATCACATATAACTTTACAGTGTATTACATTGCTTTTTCAAAAGGGAATGCCATGCATGTCAGTCAATACAGAGACATTAACATTCCCACTTCATCATTCAATAGCTTATTGTTTTTCCCGATCATTATTATTATTATTCCTATTATTTTTTTAACCAAACGGTGGAACTAAACTAAGTGCCCTGGATGGAGATAGGCATTAAAAACATATGATGCACACATACAACAGAATATTATTCAGCCTTAAAAAGTAATGAAATTCTGACACTTTGCAATATGCATAAACCTGGAAGGGATTATGCTAAGTGAAAAAATCTAATCAGGAAAGGAAGAATACTGCATGATTCCTCTTACAAGAGGCGCCTAGAGTAGTCAAGTATATAGAGACGGAAAGTTGAATAGTAGATTCCAGGTGTGTAGGAGGGAGGGAGGGTGTGGGGTTTGTTGTTTAGTGGTACAGTGTTTCATTTCTGCATGATGAATAGAGTTCTGGAAAGGTATGGGGTGACAGCAGCACCACAATGCAGATGAACTTAATGCTACAGAGCTGTACACTTAAAAATGGCTACAGTGGTAAAATTTCATGTCATGTTCATTTCAACACAATTAAAAATAAATAAAATAAAGATACCCGTGTTCCAATGCAGGCAATCAAATATGTAGTTGTGTGCTAGAACTACAGTAGCAAACCATAATACCACAAACTGGATTGCTTTAAACAGGTCAATTTGGGACTAGCAGATGGCGTAATGGTTACATTACTGGACTTCCAGGTAGCTTAAAACTCACACCAGGACTGTCTGTGTGTGTCCCCAAAATCCTGAGAGGAGAATGTAGGAGGAGGGATTGAGGCATGGTCATCTCCCCTAGAGGGTGACTTTTTGTTTTCTGTCATTCTGTCTCTCCGGTGAGCACATATGCCCTTTAGCAAAAAATCTCTCTCAAGAAACACAAGGTAAACTTACTCTCCCATTGTTTTGAAGGATGACAGTCTATAAGCAAGGCATTTGAAACACTGTATTCTCTTCAAAATCTTTAAGAAAAGAACTTGTTTTGACTCTTCTTGCTTCTGGTAGCTTCAGGTATTCCTTGGTTTGTGTCAACATGACCCTAATCTAAACCTTCATTTCTGCAAGGCCATTTTCCTACTGTGTATGTGTGTCTCCGTGTTCACACATGGAAGTCTCCCCCCTGGGTCTCGACTGCACTGTGTTCATTGCTTACAGAATAACATTGAAGTGTCTTTAACCTGAAAGATTCTTGGGTTAGTTAAATTTATTAGAATTGCAAGTAAAAGTGAACTAATAGGGGCCAGAAGGTGATGTGATGGTTAAGGCACTGGATTCCCACATGGCTGACAGCAGTTCGAGTCCCAATCTGGCAGCTTGCTTTCTCGTTTTCCCTCTCTCTCTCATTCTCTCTGTGTGTCTCTCCCTGTTGAATTAAAATAATAACAACAATAATAATAATAAATAATTTTTAGAGATTTTTTGATATACAGTGTGTGTACTCATAAAAAAATTTAAAAAGACATTAATCCTATTAGACTAGTTCTCCAACTGCCAGTCTAGTATTATGACCTCTCAATCCCA
This sequence comes from Tupaia belangeri chinensis, assembly GCF_000334495.1. Classification (NCBI taxonomy): domain Eukaryota; kingdom Metazoa; phylum Chordata; class Mammalia; order Scandentia; family Tupaiidae; genus Tupaia; species Tupaia belangeri. The sequence continues at coordinate 217,729 of NW_006159558.1, read as the reverse complement.
TGTGCAAAGACCACGGGTTCTAGGAGTTAGGACTTTGTTATGAATTTTATTATGTCTCCCCAAATTTACACATTGAAGCTCTCATTCCCAATGTGACTATATTATACACTGGATCTCTGAGGAGGTAACTAAGGTTAGATAAGGTTAAGTGTGGGCCATAATCTAATTAGACTTTTGCCTTTGTAAGAAGAGAAAGAGACACCAGGAGTGCACATGCTCATGGGAAAGGCCACTGAGGACACAGCAACATGGCGGCAGTCTGTGAATCAAGAAGAGAGTCCTCACCACAAATCAATCCTCCTGGCACCTTGATCTTGGACTTCCCACCTGTAAGAACTATAAGAAAACAAATTCCGCTAACATATCCTGTTATAGCAGTGTGAACAGTTTAATACAGACCTCAACCCATCACTTTTAGGCACACCTTAACTACTACAAATACTCTTCCCATTTGCAAAATACATTAACCCTATTCCAATACCCCTAAAAGTCTTCATGTTTCCAAAATCAACTCGTTCTCTTTCGCTAAATGTTATCCAACCATTGGACAGCTGGTTCAACAGAAAAACTGAAATAAAGTATAAATGCATTTTGCTGTCAAAAAAGTTTATATTCCAAAGGACAAGCAATTAGCTTAATGGCTATGTTACTGGACTCCCACGTAGTCAACCGTGGTTTGAGTCCAGGACCCAGTGGCTTAAATGCATGTCAGGCGCGTGTGTGTGTGCGTACCCAAGATCCTGAGAGGAGAATGGAGCAGAAGGGATTGCGGCGTGGCCATACCCCTTGGGGGGGGATTTCTCGCTTTCTATCTCTCTGGCTCTCTCTGTCTATCTGGTGAGTGCACGCACCCTATAGCAAAAACTTCCCCCAAAAAAGAAAAAAAAGAGTTTGTATTCCATGCATAGTTCTTTCATAATACATACTGTCTATGACCTTTTGGAATATTTTTAGATTTATTCCTTAAGTTGATAGAAGCTATCTCTACACAAACTCTATTTTTTTTGAGTCTTCACAAAAATCTTCTTAAATGTCCATATTTCCACTAAACAGTTTCCTCAAGGCAATCTCATCTTTTATTATTAAGACTTTCAGTTTTGCCAGCTTCCACCGATAATCAATCCAAAGCCACATGCACATTTTTGGGTTTTTGTTACAGCAACAACCCATATTCCAATGCCAAAAGCTATACTAGTTTCCTAGTATGGCTGTAACAATGTATAAGGCTGAGTTGTTTAAATAATATAAATTTATTCTCTCAGAATTAGAATTCTCAAAGGCTAGAATTCTGAATTCAAGATGTTAGCAGGCCTCTACTCCCAATGAGACTCTGGGAAGAATTTTTTACTCCTTCTTTTGATAGTAGCTGACAATATTTGGCATTCTTTGCCTTCCAGCAGCATCATTTCAGTCTGCTTTCATCCCAATGTGACGGTCTTCCATCTGTATCTGCATCTTCACTTGGCAATCTCTTCCTGTATCTCTGCTATTCTTCTCTTTGTAAGAACACCACTTCTGTTGCTCTAGGATGTGCCTTGATTGGGTATGACTTCTTCTTACCTGGTTATACCTACAGAGGCCTTATTTCCAAATAAGACACGAGAGCAGGCACTGAGGGTTAGGACGGCCACGTCTCTGGTGGGAGGACACATGTCATTCCACAACATATCCACAATTCCAAACCTGCCCCCAGATCGACTTGATTCTGTATTTATGAACTACATATGATTTTTCTGCACTTTCATATAAATTTTAAAAGAGAATGTACTCTGGGCATCTTACTTCTTTTGCTAAGTTGAACAATTTTTTTTCCAACAAGACTGTATTATTCGTGTAACTGAATAGTGTGTGAAATTTCAGTTGTTCAACATGCTTGCCAACACTTAGCAATTATAGTGGGCCTGAAGAGGTGATAAATTTTAAAAGCTTTAATTGACATTTACCTAATGAAGAATGAACATACTTTTGTGTGTTTATTGACCTTGTGGGTATCTTCTTGTGTGAAGTGTCCAAATCTCATGCCATTGTAGTGGGACATCTTTCTTCTTACTTTTGAAGTGAGATATATTTATTTCTATATCTTGGAGAAAAAACTTTTATATTTTTAAGAATTATTTATTTAATTTTATTTATTATTACTCTTATTTAATTTTACCAGAGAGAGAGGAAAAGTGAGAAAGCAAGGTCCAAGACTCAAATTATAGTCAACTATCTGTGAGTTCTGTTCCTTTAACCACCGCGCCACCTGCTGGTCCCCAATAAGATTTTTCTAGAGGGAAATATATTGCAAATACGTTCTTCTGGGTTTAACTTAAATTTCCATTTTCTTACTTATGAATTTCAAGGTCAGATATTATATTTTGGCTGAGACTAACCTATTGTATTTTCCCTCTATGGCTTATGTTTTATGTGCCTTACCTAAAAGAACTTTCCCTATATATATTCTCAAATATAGTTTATAATCTTAGGCTTATGTTTAGGTCTATAATCCATTCAAATTAATAAATTATTATTGTGTCCTATAAGAGTTTAGTATTTCTATCTCTCACGATTAATAAAAATTAACTAAAAATGGATCAAAGGTCTAAACCTAAGGCTTCAAACTATAAAACTACTGAAGGATAATGCATGGAATACTCTAGGGACATTGGAGCAGCCACAGGCTTCTTAATCAAGAACCCTAAAACATAAGCAATAATCTCAAAAATAGACAAGTGAGATTACAATAGGTTAAAAAGTTTATGCTTGGAAAAGGAACAATAATTTGAGTGAATTGGCAACTCTCGAAATGGGTGAATATGTTTGCAAGTTATAGCTCAGATAAGGAACTGATAACCAGAATATAAAGGGAACTCAAGTGGTTTGTCCAGGAAAAAAAAAAATTAAAAGAAGGGCCAATAAGCTAAACAGATAACTCTCTAAGGAAGATATACATATAGCCAAAAAGCATATGAAAAAATGCTCAATATTTCTTATCATAAGGGCAATACAAGTCAAAACCACAATGAGATACCATCTAACCCCTGGCAAAATGGCTAAGATTAAAAAGAAGAAGGAGAAGAAGAAGGAGAATAAGAAGGATAAGTGTTGGTGAGGCTGTGATGAAAAGGAAACTCTACTACACCATTATAAGGAAAAGAATGTAAATTAGTCTTGCTATTGTGGGGAACTACATGTGGCAGTTCCTTAAAGACCTACAAATAGAACTACCGTATGATCCAGTAACTCCAGTTTTGGGTATCTACCTTTGGGTACTTTACCCAAAGGATAAGCATACACTCAGTCAGAAAAGTACTTGCATATCCAGTTTTATTGTAGCATTATTCACAATTTCTTTTTCTTTTTTTTTTCCTTTTTTTTTTTTAGAGGTTTTTGCTATGGCGTGCGTGTGCTCAGCAGACAGACAGAGAGAGATAGAGAGACAGAAAGTGAGAAATCACCCCCCAGGGGGATGGCCACACCGGAATCCCTTCTCCTCCATTCTCCTCTCGGGATCTTGGGCACGCAAGTACACGCGCTCGGCATGAGTTTGCATTGTTCACAATTTCTAAGACATGAAACCAACCCAAATGCTCACAGATAAATGGGTTGAAAAAATGTGGTACAAAAAAAATGTGGTACATTTACACTATGGAATACTTCTAAGTCATAAAAACCATGATCCTCGCACTTGACAGAAAATGGACAAACATGGAAGATTTCCCACTAAGCAAAGCAAGGTAGACTATGGAAAATATTGTATTTCCCCACTTAATATTTACCAAGTATCCACACTCTATGGAAGAAATTGAAAGATTAGAAGTTATAAAAACATGGAGAACAATTTTGGATACTAGAAACAGTGGGGAGGTGGATGGGAAATAGGGAAGGGTGAGAGGGAGGAAATCAAGGAGAAAAAGAAAGAAGCAAAATATTTTAGGGACACAAAGATGGGAAATTATCTGTTGAAGATAATGTTTATGATAATATCTTTAACTGGGCTAATATACTAATAGTGCTGAGAAAACTCACCTTATAAGCTGTAATGATATACAATGGTTGTATGTATAAATACTATGAAAAAAATAGTTTAGTAGCATTTCTTCTATCCATTTAAGTACCTACCTTTTTCCAGTTCAATTTGTTGAGAAAACAATTATTCTTTTTTCCCTGAAATAGTTTTGTCTGGTTGGAAATGAAGTGCCCATTGTGTGTGAGTCTTTTTAACAATCTAGTCTGTTCCATTAGGCTGTCTATCTGTTGTTTTGCTAATACCACACCATGTTGATTACAACAGTTTTAGTGAAGTTTGCAATGAATTAATACAAGGATCTCCTCATTGTCTCTTTTTCTAACTTGTACTAATAATTGTTTAATTTTCTTAAACTTTTTTTCATCTACTGAAATCATCTTTTGTTTTTATTTCTAGTCTGCTAATATGATAAATTAGAACTGTGCTAAAATTAAGTACTTATTTTAATAAGAAAATGAGAACTGGCTCATTTTTTGGATTAAAAATGTGGGACCGTTGGGACCAGCAGTTAGCATAATGGCTATGTCACTGGACTCCCATGTAGTCGACCGTGGTTTGAGTCCCAGACCCTGTGACTTAAACTCACACCAGGCTCATGTGCGTGCATGCCTAAGATCCTGAGATGAGAATGGAGGAGAAGGGATTGTGGTGTGGCCATCCCCCCTGGAGGCTGATTTCTCGCTTTCTATCTCTCTGTCTCTTTCTCTGTCTTTCTGGCGAGCACACACGCCCTATAGTAAAAAACTCTCAAAAAAAAAAAAAAGTGAGACTGTAATTCTAATTAGTAATAAAATGATGATGGCCAAATATTTTAGTGTGAATTGGAAGTATTTTGAAGTATTTACCTTGTTCCAGAAGACAAGAGGGAGACTGGAGACTCTTAAATATTGATTTAACTCAAAGTTAAATATGCATAAAGACAGAATATAAAATAATTTAACTAATATATACAATTTCAAAGTAGGTAAGAATAAATGGTAGGGCCAGGCAGTAGTGTGATGGTTAAGGCAGCTGGATTCCACAGGGCGACTACATAATTTAAATTCAAGACTCGGTGGCTTGAAACATACACTGGGTGAATGTGTGTGTGCGTGTGTGTGTGTGTGCTTGCCCCAAATCCCAAGAGAATGGAAAAGGGACTGTGGCATTGCCTTCCCCTCTGAAGATGTTTTACCACTTTCCACCTCTCTCTCTCTCTTTCTCTCTTTCTCTCTCTCAATATCTCTCTCCAGCAAGCACATATGCCCTATAGAAAAAAAAAAGAATAAATTAAAAAGATAATTTATCAATTCTATAGAAAAAATAGAAATTTGATAGTTTAAAATTTAAACTTAAAGAATAATTAGTTCAAAAAAGGAGAATTTCATAACTTTAGTAATTTTTTTCTTTAAATTTATTTATTTACATTCATTCACTATACATCATCACAGCAAACAAAATGAGATTTCCCATCCAGAATACACTGTATATTGGCTAAATCAAGCACATCAACATACGTGTTATCATCAACAAATAATTTTCCATTTCCTATTTCCTGTATATTTTGCTATTTTTGCCATTTTTGATTCCCTTTCTCTCACCATCTGCCGTTTCCCATCCTCCTCCCACACTGAATCTGATACCCATGGTTGCTTTCTATGCCTTTCTCCCCATTTTATTTATTCACTAAAGAACTTGATTAAACTAAATATTTTGAATAGCAAGTGCAGCTGATATATACATATCCATGAACACAAGTCTGGGTGACCCTAGGCATAAACTTCAGTGAGTGGAATGAACATACAACAAAGTAGCACCCAGCTAGGACTATATAGTTTACTGCAGTCTGCAAATACACATTTTTTTAAATTTCTTGAAAAATAGTTTTCATGATTTTCCTCCTGATTTTTTTTAAATTAATTAATTTACATTCATCCTCTAATCATCGTCACAGCATACAAAAAATGATTATCCATCCAGAATATACTGCATAGTGGCTTAATCATGCATGTTATCAATAATTTTCCATTTCTAGTTTCATGCCCCTATGTTTCACCCTCTGCCCTTTCCCACTCTCTTCTTACACTGTCTCAGGTGTCTACAGTTGTCTTACTTTTCTCTTCCCTCCACATTTTATTGATCATACAATTTCTTAAATAATCTAACTACTTTCAATAGCAAACTCAGATGGTAATTTCAAGAAAAGCGGTTTTGAATTGGCAAGGAAATTTCCTTAAAACATAAATCCTGGAAACAGGTTAGTATTCTGTTCAAATAGGTACATGAACCTATTTACAGCTCAAGACAGGACAAAAACTCTTAAAATCGGACAACAAAGGCTAGAAGAAAAGCAGCACTATTTTAGTCAAAAGTCACAGAATGCTACTTCACCAGTTCAGTCTCATGTACTTAATCTATCTTCTGTTGTGGTTCGATCTTCCCAATTGAACTCTGGGATATAATTTTCAACTCTAGACTTGTGGCTACGATTAAGTTGGCCATTTTCTTAGTTTTTGAACTCTTATTTCTGTGTGACTACATTTAATTTTCCTGACATAGCACTCCCTTGAGAACTTCTTGGAGATCTGATCTGGTGCTGGTAAATTCTTTCAGGTTTTGTTTATCTGAGAATGTTCTTGCCTTTTCTTCCCATATGAAGGATAATCTTGATGGGTACAGTATTCTCGGTTGTAATTGCTTTTCCCTTAACACTTTGAATATATTTTCCCATTCTTTCCTTGTTTGCATTGTTTTCGATGAGAGGTCTGTTGTTAGTCTGATGGAATATCCTTATTTTTTATGGCTTTTACATGTATTTAAACATTTAGGCATTTTATTTTCACTTAAGGTGTCAGGTTTTTGTTAGACTGTCGGAATGAAATCATTGCTATTTGGAGATTAGGCATAGTGTCACAATATTTGAGCCTAGATTTACAGCCCTTTAATTTATTGAAAAGATATTATTACTGTTACATGCAATATGTGTCTATTTTACTGTGCAAATCTCTAATTCTTAAATAATGAAATTGATGTTAGTTTTCTCTGCATGTTAAGCCTTGCTTGTTCTGTGTCCAGATGATAATGTTTAAATGTAATTTACTACTATTGAATCTCATATTTCACTGTTATTAGATTTCACTTGCTTCATGACCTCATTATTATGTAAAGTGCAAAATGAAGAACATTTGCAAAGATTCAACTAATAATGGAGTCTATATTACATACAAAGCAGCAAAAATTGACATAATATGCTACTGCATTGAGAAAACAAAATTTATGTGATGTCAATGTCATGAGACCACCACAAAATAACCAATTTATTCCACCTTGTTAATACTTAACTTTTAGTAATATAAGAAGTTAGAAATATTTTTAAAACAATGAAAATTGCCTCTAGAAAATGCAGACATAGAAAAAAATTTCTATATCTTTAAATTATTATTATTATTTTTTGAGAGGTTTTTGCTATAGGGTGTGTGCGCTTGCTGGAAAGACAGAGAGAGACAGAAAGCAAGAAATCGCCCTCCAGGGGGAATGGCCACGCTGCAATCTCTTCTTCTCTCAGGATCTTGGGAACACATACACACGTGCCCAGCGTGAGTTTAAACCACCAGGTCTGGGACTCAAACCATGGTCGACTACATGGGAGTCCAGTGACATAGCCATTATGCTAACTGCTGGTCCCGATATCTTTAAATTATTACTGAAGAGTTAAAGTGTGGTCAATATAGTTATGATGTACCAAGATAGTGATCATATTAACATCCCATATCATTATGAGCTCTCAGAATTTAAAGAGTTAAGGTATATTTTTTAAACACATAAATTTGAAAATTTCAGTGAAGTGGTAGTTTTTTTCCAAAAGAACTATCTTGAGTGGTCCTGCTGCAGTTGTGCACAAATAGTACCACTATGTAGGAGGCTGGAAGCCAAATAAAAGGCACAGGTTCAGTTCCTGGGCAAACCTGAACATGCCAGGTACTCAGTTTTTATTTTACTGTTGCCCTGTATTGTGACTAAAAAACTGTCTCTGGTTTACAATCTAGGACAGTTGTGTCAGAGCCTGAAATTCTAACTAATTGGGAGATTTGGACAGAAGGTTCATGACAGTGAGAACCAGACAAAAATACCTATGCTTCTTTGTGTCACAATGAGAAAATAAATAAATGTATTTAGTTAAAAATATAATAAAATACATTTTAAAAAGCTTTATTGAAAAATCATTAGAGCTTTCTAAAATATAATTGAGAATACTTCTGTACAACAAATGTTACCTAATTAATTTGGCAGTGTGATGAGTTTGGCATATGTACACTCCCTTGAAACAATTTTCACAACTAAAATAAAAGTATCCTTGGGACCCTCGTTAATTTATCACATTTTCTCATCTCTACCATTCTAAGGCAAATAATGATTTATTCTCTGTCTTTATGGAATTCTTTAAAATTTTCTAGAGGGGCCAGCAAGTAGAGTTGGAGTTAAGGTACTGGACTCCCACATGACTGACCATGGTTCAAGTCCTTCCCTAAATACTGAACTCTGTTTCTAAATGCAACAAGATTTCTAGGCTATGTTTATGTTTTTATGTTGCCCTGTATTGTGGCTGGCTTCAAAGCTTTCTCTAGCCTATAATCCGTGGCCTCATCATAATTCCTTCTCTCCTATTCCCCTCCCAGGATTTTGAACACACGTGCACAGACAGCCAGCATGTTTTTCAGGCCACTGGGTCCAGGACTCAAATCACATAGTTTGCCATGTGGGATCCAGCACCTTTACTATTACATCATCTACTTGCCCCAGTGGAATTTCTTTTTGTTCCTGACATATTTAATTTAACATAAGGCCATTCATGTTCACCCATTTAATGTCAGATAATAGGACTGCATCCTTTTTAATGGATAAATAGTATTCCATTGTGTGTAATTGTGTGTAAGTGTGTGTGTGTAGGTCACATTTCATGTATTAATTTGTCATTTGAACGCATAGGTTGATTTTATATCTCGACTATTGTGAATATGCTGCAGAAAACATTGGGATGCAAATAGCTTTTTAATACACCGATTTACTTACCTTTGTGTGTATACTTAGTCCTTATTTCATGGATAGACTCCATACTGTTTTCCATAATGCTGTATTGATTTAAATTCCTCTCAACAGTGTTACAGCGTGTCCCTTTGTGTACATCTTAACCAGCGTTTTTTTCATACTTTTTGATATTAGTACTTCTAACTGAGTGAGTTCATTTGCATTTCCCTAATGATTAGTGATAGTGAGCATTTTTTCCAGGTCTATTGCGACCTGTATGTCTTCTTATAAGAACTATTGATTCAGATCATTTGTTTATTTTTTAATCAGGTGATTAGTGTTTTTACTGAGTTGTTTGAGTTCATTGTATATTCTGGTTATTAATCCCTTATTTAATGGAAAGCACGCAGATATGTTCTCCCATTTTGTAGGTTGTTGATTCATTCTGTTGATTGTCTCCTTTGTTGTACAGTATCTTTCATTTTATTTTACTTTTGTTAATGTAAGGCACATGAGCTTGCTTGAGAGAGACAGAGAGAGAGAAAAAGTGAAAAGTCACACTACACTAGGGAGATGGACATGCTACAATTCCTCTTCCTCCATTCTCCTCTCAGGATTTTGAGCACACAAGTACATATGCCTGGAGTGTTTTTCAAGCTTCTGTGTCCAGGACCTTAATTATGCAGTTAGCCATGTAGATACAATGCTTTAACCATCATGCCACCTGCAGGCCCAGAAGCTTTTATTTTAGTATCATCTCATTTGTCTACTTTTGTTTTTGTTGGCTACACTTTTGAAGTTTATTTATTAACCCTTTGCCAGTGTTAACATCCTGAAGTATTTCCCTATGTTTTCTTCTAGTAACTTTATTGTGTTATTTTCAGATTTTTAATTCATTTGGAGTTGATTTATGAATATGTTGAGACATAAAGCCTACCTTCATTCAGCATATGAATGTTCAATTTTCCTGCCACCGTTTATTAAAGAGATTGTCTTTCTTACAATGGGAGTTATTGGCATCTTGGTCAAAAACTAATTGGCTACTATATATACATGAATTTATTTCTGTGTTTTATGTTCTATTGCATTAGTCTATGTGTCTGTTCTTTTGCCAGCACCATGCTGAGAGTATACTTTGAAATCTGTTAATATAATTTCTCCAGCAAAAATACCCCAACAACCAAAGCAATTCTAAAAAAGAATCATATCTTTTAAGTATAACAGTGCTCACAGGCATGCTTGTTAACTTACTTCATTCAAAATGTTGATTTATTCATCTTTTAATCCCATATTGCCAGATTTCCCCTTGACATGAAGTAATTGCTTAATAAATGTTGAATAAATGAATACAAGAAAGATAAATGAATTAATGAATTACTATGATGACATTAGCAATGTTGTTTTATTAGAGTCAGAAAGCCTTTCTCTTGAGGGATGGTCACACAATAATCCTTCCTCCATCTCTCCTCACTTTGGGATTTGAGTCATTCATGCCCAAGCAACTGGAATGGTTTTCAAGTTGCTGAGCCCATAACTCAAAATGTGTAGTCTCCAGGCATCCCAAATACCATACCACCAGCTGGCCCTCTGGTGTTATTTTTTTAATGCATTTAATCACATTATTTAGCTTACAAAGTGAACATTTCAATATGTGAGCATTTCTCCCCAGTCGAATTGATCAAAATATCATTGTTTTTAACACAGAGGAAAGAACAAGACCAAACTCATGACAAGAGTAAGAGCCAAGGAAAGAAGCATATTTTTTAAATGAAATGGGGAAAAGAAGAGAAGAGAAACACATATATATAGATATGAATCCACGAAGTGCTTTAAGAAGTTGCCCGAATAGACATTTCTCCTACTTCAGTTATAAATACTAATTCTTGGGACCAGCATGTATCATAGTGGTTATGTTGTTGGACTCCCATATGGCCAGCTGTGACTCTAGTCCCATACCTGGTGACTTCATACTCATGCCAGGCACATGTGCATTCATGCCCAAAATCCCAACAAGAGAATGGAGTAGAAGAGATTGTGGTGTGGTCATTGCCCTTGTGGGGTGATTTCTAGCTTCCTATCTTGCTTTCTCTGTCTCACTGGTGAGTGCATGCACACTATAGCAAAAATCTAAGAATAAATAAGTAAATAAAAATAAAATAAAAAATAAGCGCTAATTATCATTTAAAAATGATCACTCTGTAAGTCTAAGACAATCCGAGTTTATTTCATAAGAATTCCTAGAAAGAAGATAGTATAAAACAAGAAAAAAACAAAATTATATATCACTTTATCTGACAACCCTTCTGTATTAGAAACAAGCCCACAAAGTAACACTAAAAGACATGTATGTATAAAAGTTTTAAATATTATCTCCATGAGCACAATTCAACCATATCAAATTCGATATGCTTGTTTTTATTATTAAGGGACACGTGTTCTGTGCAAAGCGCCAGGCTTCTAGTGGGTGAAGTTGACCTAGATCTACATGTTATCTGAAACTGTGACGCAGTACCTTAGTGGAATGCTCATTTCAACATTGCCAGCAGAGGTGCACCAGCTTAGTCATCTGTCATAAATTCCCTCAGATGTGGCTATTAGTAGAAACCTCTGACTCAACCCAACTCTAAGTCAAGATGTAATTTGCTACATGATGTGCTGTGATGGGACGTGAGAGAATCAATTTTCATTTTGGAGCAAATGGAATAAATCTGCACCTGCAGGTGACGTGGAGGTCACAACCTCATCCCAGGAAGGCAGAACGAGCCACAGATGTTCCTAGCTTTATAATTTCTGGATGTGATTACTATAATTCACTGAGTCTGCACACCTGAAACTCCTCAACCAGTGACTTCAACCTGTGTAGAATGAAGTGGATCAAATGGGCTATCAGCAATAACACTTCAAATATGATTTCATTGACATTCTCTCTACTGTATAGACACTCCATCATCATTTCTAATGGCCAAGTAGAGAAATTTGTGTAATATATTTGAAATACCCTATGAACCTTCAAATGAAATAGTGCAAAGGGAGAACTTCCCTTCATGGCACACTTACTGTAATACATAACAGACAGTGTTACATAGGTATACAGAAGCAACACAATTGTCCACTTCATTTCAAGACTACAATGTTCTTGCCATTTGACCTTTATTATTTTTATATTTAGATGAGTTTTTTTGTTTTTGTTTTGTTTTTGAAAGGTTTTTGCTATAGGGCGCGTGTGCTCACCAGAAAAACAGAGAGAGACAGACAGACAGAAAGCAAGACATCACCCACCACAGGGGGGATGGTCATGCTGCAATCCCTTCTCCTCCATTCTCCTCTCAGGATCTTGAGCATGCATGCATACGTGCCCAGTGTGAGTTTAAGTCACCGGGTCTGGGACTTGATTCGCAGTTATAGCCCTTATGCCATCTGCGGGTCCCAAGATTAGGGTTTTAAAGTGGAAAAAATAGAAAATTAAAAAAAAACAAAACATAACAAAAAACCATGATCAATGAAATTAGTGGAATATGTCATTGTGGGGTAGGAGCTGAGTGATTTTAAAATCAAATTCAAGGGACCAGCCTGGTGGTTATGTTAGCTGGATCCCACATGGCCCAACCATGCAGCTTGAGTCCTGGTCCTAGTGGCTTGAAAAACATGCCATGAGTGTGAGTATGTATGTGTTTGCATTCCCAAAACCCCAAAGAAATAAGAGATGGAGGAGACATGACTGTGATCTCTCCATTCCCCATGAGGGATGCTTTCTCACTTTCCCTTTCACTTTCTCTCTGTCTCTACCTAGCAAGCCACAGACCTTCTGGCAAATTAAAAAGAAATATTTTAAAAATTCAAACTCGAAAATCATCTCAAGAGAATAAGGTACACTTTTTTATTATTATAGTTATTATTTCCATTTCTTAAAATTATAGGGATTTTTAAAAATATTTAATATTTTCTATTAGAGTAAATATCCTGGAAATATAGCATTTTTTAATGTCTCATGTCTTTTTACTTTGTAGTATGTGTTATATAACAATGTATTTACCACTGTTGAAGATATTTTGATCAACTGGACTGGGGAGAAATGTTCACATATTGAAATGTGCACTTTGTAAGCTAAATAATGTGATTAAGTGTATAAAAAATAAATTTTAAAAAAGAAAACAAAGAATAATATTTATATATAATTAAGATCTGGGAAATAGTTTTGTTTGTGCTCAAAGACATTAATAAAAAGTTGGATAGGAGTCATTTCAAATCATAACACTTTTCACTGAAACCATGATCCAGCTATCATTATTATAGATAAAACATTTCACATCTTTTTATGTGAAGAAGGAATTTTTAATACTAGAAATGAATATGGAAGGGAAGAAAATGGCAGGAGTATTCTTAGTCTTCCAGATACCTCTCCCTTTTCTTATTGCTCACTAAATCTATTCTAAAATGATAGGCTAACTGTTGGTTACTTAAGAAGCTGTCACAACAGTGTTTCAGGGATAGAAAATAAGTCAGAATGGGCGAGATATGAGTTAGAGGAAGTGAGCCTGGATTAGACATGCTCCCAGGAATCAGATACTCGCTTTCCAAATGTAGCAGACAGTCTGATCTCTTACGTTTTGAGGTGACCCAGTTCTGTGGATAAGAACATGGAGATGGATATAGATGTACACTACCAGACTGAAGAGCTTTAGGGTTGTTTGATGTAACGGAACACTTTTTAGAGGGTGCCAGGCCATGGTCAGGTATAGAGGAGGAATATGGTCAACTCGTGGGTGATAGAAGAGACATGTAGCAGGCAGAGAGTTGAGTACAACAGGACAGGATGCCCTAAGCCAGTGGTCACCAACTCCAGTGCTGGTCCATGGCCACTTGGAACCAGGCTGCACAGCAGGAGATGAGTGGTGGGTGTGCAAGAAAAGCTTCATCGATATTGACAGCTGCTCCTCGTCTCTCACATTATGGACTGAGCTCCATCTTCTGTCAGATCAGCTGTGGCATTAGATTCTCATAGGAATGTGAACCCTGTTGCAAACTGCACATGTGAAGGATCTATGTTGGGGGCTTCTTAGGAGATTCTACCACCTGATCATTCAAGTTGGACCTGAGTCAGTGGTGCTAGTGCCAGGGAATGACTGCAAATACGGTATTATGACTAGTTGTGTAACTTGTATAACAATGCAATAATAGAAATAACATGCACAATAAACGTAATGTGCTTGAATCATCCTGAAACCATTCCCT
>NW_006159558.1:189119-203469 GCF_000334495.1 Tupaia belangeri chinensis | reverse complement strand
TTCCAGAAAACTTGTCTTCCATGAAACCAGTCTGTGATGTCAAAAAGATTCGGGACCACTATGATAGGCAAAACCAGTAACAAGGTTGTTCTGACTGAACCAATTTGGTAGTCATTAAAAGAATACTTCAGTTTGATGGAAAAGCTATAGCATAACATGGCAACTAATCCTGGATTTCTTCTGGCTCATAGGTATAATTCTGAGCACTAAGTACATATCTTAACTAAAATTGCCTCAAGACCAGCAGGTGGTGTAGGGGTTAAGGTGCTGGACTCCCGTGTAGCTGACTATGGTTTGAATCCTGGACCCAGTGGCTTGAAACTCACACTAAGCATGTGTTCATACATGCCCAAAATTCCAAGAAGAGAATGGAGAAGTGACTACACACACACAGTTGTGTGTATATAAGCTCAGGTATAAAGGAAAACTATTCCTGTAGGGTAAATTAACTTTCAGCTTAATGATGAAGGGACTTGGAGAAGAATGGGGCTTAAAATTTAGTATAAATTTTTAATAGGGAATTCTATTAAAATTATAGACCACTGTAGTGTGGGTGTCTAAATTTGTCTTTGATGCCTATTAATAGAAATGAAAAAGAAGAATGAAAGAGCAAAGGATGAAACAATGTTATTCAAGGCATATGTTTGACACCCAAGAGATTAAATTAGGACATTCGAATGGCCCATTTACCATAGCAACAAATACATGTGGTGGAGTAAGCAATTCCCATCTTGCTCTAATAAAACTAAACCTCAGAAAGGATAGTAGTGTGTCTATACCACATTTACAGGAAAAGCCATATTCACCATATGAACTATGGTTTGTCAGACAAGTTCTGTCTGAGGAATAAATTCATGAGCCTTCAAACAGATTAACACTTCTGATGTGGTGTTTCTCAATGTCTGCTTCTCTTTCCGACACAACTGATCCATCTTCAGATTGACTTTTAAGAATGTGTGTGAGGTGTGTTTAACACATGAGAATGTATTCCAATTTTCTGTAAAACACAAGAAGTAGAATTAGATAGTAAAAAGTAAAAAGACTTTTTGAGAGTCAAAAGGACTCGGTGATTCTAGTAAATGAATGTGTGTGTGTGTGTGTGTGTGTGTGTGTGTGTGTGTGCATGTGACGCTAGAGAAAAAAATCTTTCAAACACATCATTGATTTAAATCCTCCAAACTGCAGAAAGAGATCATTTATATTGTATTTTAAAGAATTTTTAATAACTAAATGATATTGTATGTTTCTCACTTTCAAAAACATATATGAGCTAATTATTACTATTGGTGTGTTGTATTTATTTGTTTATTTTTTAATGAGAGAATGAGAGATAGAAGTACTTTTGATAGGCTCTTAGCACACTGCAATTCTGCCCCACCCCCTGAACTAGCAGGAATTACAAGCATGCACAACCAGGCCTGGCAAGTTTGAGGTGGGCCAGAATTCAAACCTGGGATATCCACATGGCTCCAACATTGCACAATGGTACTTTGCTGTTTATACCACTGCAGATACTGAGCCCTATCACTATTTGCTATTAATATTATCTACAGATGAAAGAGTATGTAATTTTTTTGTGGGATAAATTAATGTATTAGTAATACATATTTTGGAAGATAAACAACTACAACTTAAGAGTGTTGGTCTTCATTATCCAGCTTGCTCTATTCTTTTTTTAATTAATTATTTATTTTATACATTTTTAAATTATTATTCATACATTAAATCGCTATACATCATTTAGATTGTGAGGAGACTTTATCCAGCAGTATGTAATTATGATGGGCAACTTGGACATTGGAAAAGTTTAATAAACAAATGATAAAAATCGTATAATTTCACTACCTAATGGTAAGGAGGATGGGGTGGTAAGCTAAACCCAGTTGTATCTTGTAAATAAATGTTACTAGTGCAAAGGCACACCCAGTTAGTTATACATGGTGGTGATTTTATGTTACAATGGCAGAGTACATACCAATCACACCATCTGGTCTACAAAAGTGAAATATTGATTGTCCTGTCCTTTATCCAAAAAGATTGTCAATCCCTAAGTTACAATATATATATTTTTTAATTTTGGCTCTGTCATTTTGCTATTTGCCTATATAGTAATACACTTGTAATTGCCATGTATATTGAATATTTCCATGTCTTTAAATATTCCTCATTCTGAGCATTCTCTCTCTCTCTTTTGTTTTTTCTTTTATAATTTGCTATAGGGCCCACGTTCTTGCTGGATAGATAGACAGGGAGAGGCATAGTGAGAAATTACTCCACTACGAGGTGGAATGGTCATACTGCAATCCCTTCTCTTCCATTGTCCTCGAGATTTTGGGCATGCACACACACAAGCCTGGTGTGAGTTTTCAAGCCACTGAGTCCAGGATTTGAACAGCAGTCATGTCGGAGTGCAGCTCCTTAGCCAGCAGGCTACCTGCTGACCTCTGTATTTTCTTTATTTTTGGAAGGAACTACAACAAAAATGTATTTGTGTGTGTGTGTATGTGTCTGAGAACACACTTTTAGTTCATTCAGAACATATATTTACAAGCTACTTGGAAATTTGAGTGAAGCCCAGTGAAAAATATCCCAGCTCAAATAGTGTCTTTAAATCAAGTGTTCTTATCTCTGGACACTTATTTTTCCCAACCAGAAAATAAAATAACTAATTTTGTATTTTTGTTTATTATGGATAAAACCTGAACCCCCTGCAGTTATGGGCTGTTCATTTTGCCCAACTGTGTGTGACAGGTCCGACCTCATTTATACCATAATTTGTACTAGCAAAGGAATGTCCAGACAAGATGATAACAAGAGTAACATTACTCTTCAGGTTGGTTATATTAAGTAAGAAAGGAAGGAAAGCCAGAGTTAAATAAAAAGACATACATTAGTGAATACCCAAATACATGTTGATAGCAGGTTTGCATTTACAACTATATTGGTCTTTATCAAGATAGTAAAATGAGAGAATGTAGAATCTTTGACAAACATACTAGGTGTTTTAATGTATTAGTGAGGACATAAGAAAATAGGATAATTATCTTTAAAATCTGTAGTTCTACTCATTCATCCAATACAAATTGGAATGTTTCATGGTGACCTGGCCAGGAATTCAAACCATGGTTGCCTTATGGGATCTGAGTCTCTAGAACAGTACATTACTGCTATCTTATGGAGCCTTCCCAGAATTTACAAACAGTGTTAAAATTCAGATATTACACAATTTTTTTCCTTACAAGTTCATTGCTTAGAGTCCAAACTTTTTTTCTGACTGATTAATTTTCAATACAGTAAAACCTACAAATGCGTGTATATTTTCTATATTTTATTGTTATATTTATTTGTTCATTGTTTAAAGAAAATCTGTCACTTTTAACTACTAAGCTAGATTTTGTAACATGAGCAGTTGGCGTCCAATATAATTAAGCGTCTTTTAAAAATATTCCATCTATTCTCACATCCTCATTCTTTCTTATAAAACTTCAAATTGATTTGGCAATTTACCACCGAAAGAAAAATGTTAGTATTCTGCCTTTTTTGTATTAAGTCAACGCATTATTTTGTCTCATCTCAGATGGTTTGTATCACCGTCTGTGCCTACTTTAAATGTGTGAAGCTTTTATGTTTTTTTTTTAATGGGCTTTCCTAATTTCTTACAAAGTTTATTTCTACATAATTCACGGTTTTATAGCTTCTGTGACTGGGACTTGTTTTTCATTATATTTCGTAACTGGTCATTTCTGGTACATAGAAAAACTATTGATTTTTGCAAACCCATTCAAACAAAGGCCCTTACTGAAATCCAGGTATTCAAATCACTTTCGTAAGGTTTTCTAAGTACATCATCCTCATATACTATAAAGCTGCTGTCCCAATACATAGTATTATTTAAGCCAAAGCTTGAAAAAATAATTTTTAAAAGCAGCATTGAATGTGGTCTTTTTATACTGAGCATTACATTTCTTCATATATCTTAGATAAGGCCATTTATTTTGAGTTTTATATTTCTAATCATAGTCAATAAGTATCCTTTTGATTCATTTACACAATATTATCTACTTTTAGCTTTACCATATGAGTAACTACATATTTAGTAAAAAATAATATATATTTTTTTAAAATTTAAACATGAACATGATAAAATTTTTACTGGTAATAAATTCTCTTAAAATTCTTGAAATCTACAAATCCAATTCATGCTACCTTACTTGTTTAAAGTAGTAGTTTCATGAAAATTCAGCAATAAATAGTGTACCTACTATTTGTTGTTTTATGTAATATTAACTGATTGTAGTGACAGGGTTCTCTATAACACAAACAAGAGGACACATTTGCTAATACTACAAGCCTTGGCGTTAAACATTGCAGTGTTAGAATCCCAGTTGTGTCATTTTCTACCTTAATTATCTCAGGTAATGTGTTTTTATATAAATGTTTCTGCTTTTCATAGTATTAATGGAAAGAGGGTGCTCCATAGTGATGGGTGAAGATTAATGAGGAAAGAGATTTCCCAGGTAAACTAGTTATCTCAGTGTTTGGAACCATAATAGTCAATAAATATCAATCACAAAATATGGTCATAATATTATCTTGGTTTTTCTTCTTAATGAATGTTTAGAGGGCATGAGCTAAGTTGGTCAGTTGTGATGAATTAGAAAACTGTCTTGTTCATTTTGAAGGTCTCAGCTTCTCTGATATAGATCGAGGAAGAAAGCGGATCAGGAAAACAGCATTTAGCCAACACAAGAATGTAAAGTTCTTTCTTGAAAATGACACATATGCTAATATGCTTGATTAATTATCACATGCTGCGTGCATGTTGAAAAACCATATTGTACATGTAAACATGTACAACAATTAAATGTAGATAAATATTATAAAATTAAAAAAAAGAAAGTTACAATATTTCAAATACTTAGGAAGGAGGGCATTACAGAAAGGATGCTCTCTCTATTAAAGAATTTATTTTCCATGCTCCTACAGCAACTATTGATCTGCCTGGGTACAATCATCATCATCCAGTCTTCCATTGCTGCTATTTGCCAGAATCAAGCCACGTGAAACACTTTACCCTTCCAGCTTTGGCTTCCATAGCTGCCCTTACTTTTAACTTATTGTTTTTTAAATTGTATATATTTACAGTATACAGTACAATTTTTTTATTTTAATTTTTGATTGACATATCATAGTTGTACACATGTAGGAGGTACAGAGTGATATTTCAATACAGGAATACATTGAGCAATAATTAAATCAGGGAAATAAACATATTCAACATCTCTTATCACTACATTACATGGTGAATATTCACAAATTTTCTTCTAGCTACTTTGAAAATATTGACCAGTGACTACTGTGGTTAATCTACAGTGCTATAATAATCTAGAACTCATTCCATTTATCCACTTACAATTTTGTATCTGTTAACCAAGTTCTTACTATTCTCTCCATTCCTACCCAGACCTGTACCAGCTTCTGACATTCATATTTCCACTCTTCACTTCTTTGTGATCAAATATTTAAGCTTTCAGTAACATACAAGAATATTCTATATATATTTTTTTCAGTTCTTGGCTTATTTCATGTGAAATAATTTCCTCCAGGATCATCAAAGTTGTCATAAGTGATTTTGTCCTTTTTTCTTAACTGTATAGAATTCCATTGCATACAAATACTGTGTTTTCTTTATCCATTTATTTCTTTGTGGATATTTAACGTTAGTTCCAGGTCTTGCTTACTGTTAATACTGTGGCAATAAATGTGTGCGGATAGCTCTTCAACATGCTGGCTTCCTTCTGTTTTGAAAAATATTTTATTAACATACAATCACTGTTAATTTGTGTACAAGAATACAATGTGTAAAGTTAAATCAAGAAAATTAGCACACACATTATCTGAACTGCTTGCCTCTACCTGTGCTGAGAACTTTAAAAATCTTTTCTTTCAGTTACCATGAGATACATAGCAAGTCATTGCCATCTATATTCTCTAACACCAGAAACTGATCTGGTTCAGTTTTGTTTCCATTAATCAATATTCCTGTATCTTGCTCATTGTAATCTTTCCCAGTCTTTAAGAGTCACTCTTCATCCTTCTACCTCAATGAAATGCTTTTTTTCTCAATTTCTACATATGAAGGAGAATGTGCAGTATTTTTCTTTGTTTATACTTTATTTCACTTAACATTTCCTCCCAGTCCATCCATTTAACATCAGCTGATAGTTTTTCATCCTTTTAATGGCTGAACAGTATTCCATTGTGTGTTTGTATTTGTGTGTGGATGTGTGTGATATTTTCTTTATCCATTTGTCAGTTACTGGACACAGGTTGATTCAATATTGTGGCCATTGTGAACAGTGCTGCAATAAACACTGGGATGCAGACATCTTTGCAACGTGTTGATTACTTTCCTATAGATACACAACTAGTAGTGAGATTGCCAAATCATATGTAAGTTCTAATTTTAGTTTTTTGTATGCTATTTTCCACAATGGCTATACTAATTTATATTCACACCAACCATGTAAAGAGTGGCCCTTTCTTGCATCCTTACCAACCCTTGATTTTCTTTCTTTGTTTATTATATCCATTTTTTTTTTTTAGCTACCAGAGGGCTTGTGCTCTTGTGTGTCGACACTATACTCATGAGAGAGAGAGAGAGAGGGGGGGGGGCAAAGGGAGGGACAGCAAGAAAGCACCAGCCCCCATTGGGAATGGTCACATAACAATCCCTTCTCCTCCTCTTCTCCCTCCTTTTGGGATTTTAGGAATGCACACCACATATGGCCAGCATGTATCCAAGTCACCAGTCCAGGCCTCAAACCATGCAGTTAGCCAGGTGGGATCCAGATGCTTTTACAGGCCATGGGCTGGCCCAATAATAGTCATGCTAACTGGAGTGAGGTGACACTTCATTCTAGTTTTGATATGTATTTCCCTGATGATTAGTAATGTTAAGTATTTCTTCACATGCTTGTTGGCCATTTGTATGTCTTCTTTTGAAATTATTGTTTGTGTTAGTGAATTAGATATTTCCTGTTTCATTTTTGTTTGTTTGTTTTTATTTTTGTTTTTTTTGCCGGTGAGTTGAGTTCCTTGTATACTGCATTTTTAATCCCCTTGTAAGTGTATTATGTGCTGTTGATTGTTTGTTTCTTTGCTTCGTGAAAGCTTTTTAGTTTGATTAAACCCCATTTGTCCATTTATCTGCTATGTTGCCCTTATTTATTTATTTATTTATTTATTTATTTATTTATTTTTAAACTCTGCCATTACAGTGTTATAAAGCATTTCTTCTAGTTTTTTTTTTCCTAGTAATTTTTAAGTATCTGGTCTTATATTTAAGTATTTAATCCATTTATCTATTCAGGGTAAATTCTTTCTTTTTTTCTTTTTTAAGAAACAGGATTATATTTTCTCTCTTCATCATGTAGATACATAGTCTCTCCAGCACCATTTAACAAAAGACTGTCTTTTCTCCAGTGAATCCTCTTGGAATCAAAAAAAAAAAAATTAGTTGTCAGTATATATGGATTTATGTCTGTATTATGTCTGTTTTCTCTATTCTTTTCTACTGGTGTATGTGCTTTATTTTCTTTTTCTTATTCTACTACCATGCTTTATTAGTTGCCATAGATTTGCACTATATTTTGAGGTCAGGAAGTGAAGTGCCTCCAGGTTTGTTCTTTTTTGCACAGGATTGCTTTGATTATTTAGAGTCTTTTGAGATTCTATTCAAATTCAATTGTTGTTTTATTCTGTTTCTGTGAAGTATGCTGTTTGTATTTCAACAGCTATCATATTGAATCTGTTGATTGCTTAGGGCAGTATAAACACCTAACAATATTAAGCTTTCCCATTTATGAACATAGTATATCTTTCCTTTTTTTGTGTTTGACTTCTTTAATTTATTTTATTAGTATTTTATAATTTTGTTGCAGTGATCTTTTACAATCTTAGTTAAATTTATTACTAGGGTTTTTTTTGATAGTTATTATAAATATTATTGTTTTTTAAACTTCTTTTTCATCTAGTTCATTATTTGTGTACCAGAATGCTACTAATATTTATATATTGATTTTTGTACTCTCCAATTTTATGAATACATTTATAAGGTTCTTTTCTGTTCCAGAATATTCTTTTTTATTAATTTATTTATTTTACATTCACTGAACATCACCACAGTACACTGAATGTGATTTTCCAGCCAGAATACACTGTAAAGTAAGTGGCTTATTCATAAGTGTGTGTGTGTGTGTGTATATTTTTCCCCCCTATTTCTCATCCTCTGCCCTTTCCCATTCTCCTCCCTCCCTGTCTCTGGTATCTGCAGTTGTTTTCCATTCCTTTATTGTTTCCACATTGTATTAAGTCACAAAATATCTTAATTAATCTAATATTTTTAAGAGTAAGTTCAGCTAATACATACATATCTGTAAAGAAAAGTTGACTTTAGGCATGAAAGTCTGTGGATAGAATGAATATACTATAAAATAGCACATAGCTGATGCTATATAGCTTACTGTGGTTACTAAATAGGTATTTTTTAAATACATTTTCTTAATTTCAAGAAAGGCAGTTTTAGCTTTAATAAAATAAAAAAATGTTAAGAGAACTTTGCTTAATACTTAAAGCCAGGAAACAGGTCAATTTTTGCATCTATGTTCATAAAGGATATTGGTGTGTAGTTTTGCTTTTTTTTTTTTTTCTTTTTGATATGTCCTTGTCTGATTTTGGTATCTGAATAATGTTATCCAACTAAAATAGATTTTTGAGAAAATTCTGTCTATTTGAATCTTTTGGAATAGTTTGAGAACAATTCGTGCTATTTCCTTAATGCTTTTGTAGATTTAGCAGTGAAGCCAGTTGGTCCTAGGCTTTTATCTCTTTAGAGATTTTTATTACTTTTTCATACTCAGTAGTCAGTTCAGTCTTTCAATTTCTTTCTGATTCAATTTTGGAAGATCATATGGATGTAGGAGCTTATCCGTCTCATCCAGGCTTTCCAATTTTTCGGCATTTAGTTGTTTCTAATAGTCTCTAATCAGTTTCTTTACTTTCATGGTGTCATCTGTAATGTATCCTTTTCATTTCTGATTTTAATTATTTAAATCTCCTGTCTTTTTAACTAGTTCAGCTAATGGTTTTTGGACTTTGTTTATATTTTCACAAAAACAATGTTTTATTTTGTTTATTATTATTAATTTTTTGTTCTTGTTGTCTCTATTTCATTTATTTCTCCTCTGATATTTATTACTTTTTTCCTTCTACTAGTTTTGAGTTTAGTTTGCTCTCAATTTTCTAGTTCCTTTATATGGATCATTATGTGATTCTTTTGCATTTTTTCTATTTTTTTATTTGATGTGGTCATTTATTACTATACATTTTCTTAGTTGTGAGTTTTCTGTACCCCATAGATGTTTAACATTTCATGGTTTCATTTTCATTTAACAGGATTTCATAATGCTTTTAACTTCCTCAGCATACTAGCCTGTTGGATATCGCTGAGGGTACTTCCTGCTATGGAAAAAAAAATGCATTAAAAATAAAATAAAATAGAAAGACTTTAATATATGCTGCCTGGAAACAAACCTTCTAAACTGTAAACATAATACATACAGAAACTGAAAGTGAAGGGCTAGAGAAGCTACTCATGCAATAGAAAACAAAAGCAAATAAGAGTAGTTATGCTGATATTAATTAAAATAGATGCCCAGTTGTGAATTTCCAGTATACAATAAAACTTCATTATATACCAGGTGTACACCCATTCTGGAGCCTAGATATGTTTGCTAGAGATACTTTAGGGATCATAATGAGCCCCAAACCTTGAGTTGTAAACCTTACCCCTTGTTATTCTGAGAAAATTCATTTTGCTGGAAAATCGTCCACTGATTTTTTTCATAATGATAAAATCATGGAACCAGCAGGTGGCATAAGGATTACATTGCTGGACTCCCACATAGTAAACCGTGGTTCAAATCCTGAATCTGGTGGCTTGAAACACATGCCTGGCAAGTGTGTATGCATGCCCAAGATCCCTAGTGGAGAATAGAGTAGAAGGATCTGTGGTGTGACCATCCATTCCTCTCTGGGGGGGGGGGACTTCTAGCTTTCTCTCTCTCCAGTGAGTGCATGCACCCTATTGCTAATTCTCTCAAAAAAAAAATGATAAAATCACAGTAGGGTGATTTTAAAGTGCCTTCATTTTTACCCAATTTGAAACATTTCTAAAACCTATTTTCTAATGACTATCTTCATATTATTTTTAAAAGTACTGATATTAGGCCAAGCATGTGGTGTTGGGATTAGGATGCCAGACTCTCATATGGCCAATCGTGGTTCATGTCCAGGTCTGTGTGCATGCATGCCCAAAATATGAAGAGGAGACAGGAGGAGAAGGGATTGCAGCGTGGCAATTCCCTCATGGGGGGGGGATTTCTCACTTTTCCTCTCACCATCTCTCTGTCTCTCTCTCCAGTGAACACACACACACCTTATGGCAAAAAACTTTAAAAAAAAATAAGTACTGATACAGTCTTCTTTTATAGTTGCTGTTTGCCATTTTTACAAGGAGCAGATTGAAAGATAATTAATATCCTCTAATCCCCATATTACTGAGAGTTATGTTTATTATTTATCAACAAATCCTCATTTATAGGTCATTATTACTATTACTAGGTCATGATGTGCTTCCTCAGAGTCAGCAAAAGGAAACTAAGTAACACCTGAGATTACAGCATCTGCTCTACCCACTTTAATTTCTCTATCATAACAATTTACGGAAAAGTGAATTAGGTTTTAGAATACTTGGAGAACAGCTGCTGTAGAAAAAAAATATATATATAGCCTTGTCAAAGTTATATCCTGATGTTAAATGAGTCTGTTACCTGATGGTTATGTTTTGTTCCTTAGAAACTTTGAAGGCTATACCAGCAACTCATGTTGCATATTTTAGCTCAGTAAAATACCTAGTGGAGGAAAAGATAACACACAGTGAATGCTTTATATTTAATGACATTTATAAAGCAGCATACTACTGTATAGTTTAGGAAAATGTATGTGTAGTATACATATTAGAAGGTACAAGTTTGGATGTAGATACATAACTATTGAAATTTTAAAAAGTCAATGTCATGGAAGTAGAATAGTGCTTACAGAGGCTGGGAGAGTAAAGAGGAGGCCAGGGAGATGTTGGGCAATGGGTACAAAATTAAAGGTGGGAAGAATAAGCCCTGGTGTCCTATTGCACAGTAAGCCAACTATGAGAGTGCATTGTATATCTCAAGATAGCTAGAAGAAAGGAGTGGGAATGTTATCACCACAAGGAAATGACACATGTTTGTTATGATAGATATGCTGATTATCCTGATTATATGATGTACACATGTGTATTGAAACAGCACCCTTCAACCCACAAAAATCTACAATTCTGTATAAATTATAAATAAAATAAAACTTTAAGAAAGTTGATTGGATACACACATATACATACACATTTCCCATTTTAAACTTTTCAGCAAGTACTATATCTACACAGGAACATAGCCTGAGATCATTTTTATAAGAAGTTAAGGAAATGATAGATGTATACATTTTATATGTTATTTTATATTCACTTTAATAAATGTCCATGATGTGCTTCACCATGTTTTTCTACATATTTGAATTAATTGCAAGTAATAAATTTTGGGGCTAGAAGATGATGTAGTGATTAAGACACTAGACTCCCATGTGGCCAACCATACTTTAAATCCCAGACCAGACAGCCTAAAAATCATACTGAGCACGTGTGAGAGCATGCCCAAAATCCCAAGAAGGGCTTAGAGAAGGGATTGCAGCATGACCATCCTCCCTGGGATAATAATGTCTCACTTTCCCTCTCTTTTACTCTGTCTCTCTTTAGTGAGTGCACATGCCCTATGGCAAATCCTTTTAAAAAAAAGGTAATACATTTTGCTCAAGCCTCATCCAACATCAGCAGCAATTTTGTATTAAACACATACATATCATTACTTAGCTCCATGGCACACAGAGAGTGTGAGATTCTCTTAGACTAACTGCTTTAGAGTGGCCTATTTACAAATAGCTCTATCCAATTAAACAAAATATTTACTATAGGATTTGAAAGAAATTAACTTTCTTTTCTTTTTTCCTTTTTCTTTTCTTTTTTTTCCCCTATAAATCTAATACTATAATCTGGCTTATACTTATTACCCCCCCCCTTTTTTTGGGGGGGAGGTTTTCACTATAGGGTGCATGCACTCGCCAGACAGAGAGAGACATAGAGACAGAAAGCGAGAAATAACCCCCCAGGGGGGATGGTCACGCCACAATCCCTTCTCCTCCGTTCTCCTCTCAGGATCTTGGGCCCGTATGCACACGCACCCAGCATGAGTTCTAAGCCACCGGGTCCGGGACGCGAACCACGGTGGGAATACAGCGACATAGCCATTACGCTAATTGCTGGTTCCCAATTACCCCCTTTTGATAAAGGTATAGCATATATGAACTTTCATTGGTCATCCATTTCAGTTCTTATGCCTTATTCTACCTTTTGTTTTCATTTTTACAAAGTGATTTATTCTACTCAGAGATTTCTTTTTTGCTTTGTACTAAAGCTCTAAGTAACAGCTTGTTAGAATGTTTGAGGAAAAACTGCCCTCACCCCAGGTATTTCTACCCTGAACTGTTCATTTTGGAGAACTTCTTCAATTCAAAGGCCTTGTAAAAATTGTGTGTTGTTATATGGAGTCCATGTGTGAAAATCATCAATTAGAAAAAAATAATCAATTACAGATTATATGATCTCTAAGGAATGCATTACTGAAAATTCTTAACCTAATTTGGGACGATTTTCACTGAAAAAAATATCACAAGGGAAAAATACTTCATGATTGCAAACATCAAAGGATAAATACTTCAAGATTTTGAATAAATCAAAACCACAATGAGATACCACCTACCCCAGTCAGAATGGCTAACATTAAAAAAATAAAGAATGATAAGTGCTGGCAAGGCTGTGGAGAAAAGAGAATTCATCTACACTGTTGGCAGGAATGTAAATTAGTACAGCCACTGCAGAGATCAGTATGAAGATTCCTCAAAGACCTACAGATAGAACTACCATATGATCCAGCAATTCACTCCTGAGTATCTACCCAAAGGATAGGAAAACACTTAGTCAGAAAAACACTTGGCTATGCATATTTACTATAGACATTATCCATAATTTCTAAGACATGGAACCAACCCAAATGTCCACGAACAGATAAATGAATTGAAAAAATGTGGCACTTACACTCTACAGAATACTCTTCAGCCATAAAAAAAAAAAAAAAAAATGAGACCCTGGCATTTGATAGAAAGTGTACAAATATGATATAGTTATAGCTATGTGAAGTAAGACAGATCATGAAAGAGAGGCATTGTACATTCCCACTCAATATACACACTATGGCAGAAACTCAAAGTTTGGAAGGTATGAAAGCATGGAGAGCAATGGTGATACTAGAGACAATGTAGGATGAGGGTTGGAAATGGAGGAAGGTGAGAGAAAGGGAATCGAAGGGGAAAAAAAGAAGAAAAACATTTAAGAGACAAAAAATTATCTGTTGTGATAATGTTTATGGTAAGATCTTTGACTGAACCAATGTACAGTGTATTCATTATGGAAAAATTCATTAGGTATTGCTGGGGTCCAGCCTTGGCGTGTTTAATTAACAGCTTATAAAGTTTTTATCAATAAAGAACATAGATTCTATTCAGGGCTGGATTAAGGGTGGGTCTAGTGCAGTTCCTATTCAGTGGTGGATTAAAAGTGGGTCTAGTGCAGTTCCTCAATTGTAGGTAGGTCTCCATGGAACGCAGTTTCGGGAAAGCAGTTCCAGAAAGCAGAGGTGACCATCAGCTGATGCGGTGTAGCAGCCATCTTGTGATTACTGGGAATGGTGCTGAGAAAAGAAAATCTTAAGAATAGATATTAGTTTTTATGCATCTTAATAAAGAATGATACTTATACAGTTTTGTAGGGATCTATAACTTAATTTGAGGAATCCTAATATCTTTATCTATTTCGCTTGGAGAGGGCGGAGGTGTCCTGGGCCAGTTTTGGCCTAATCCTATTTTGGGTAAAGAAAGGATTAAGTTTACCTTAAATGTATTTTGAAGTGCCTTCCAAAGGTTAAGATTACTTCTGCCTAGAAAGAACTTCAGTCCACCCTCTATTGTGACCATGGAGATAAAGCATTGTAATTAATAATAAGTGATCTGAGCAAAGGGGAGCGGTCGGTTGAGGGGACTTGCTGGAAGATTTTATCATACACTCAGGATGTATAGGAGAGCTATG
>NW_006159558.1:174450-189094 GCF_000334495.1 Tupaia belangeri chinensis | reverse complement strand
GGGGGGGGGCGGCACAACAGTGGCCTTGCCAACGTGTTGATCCAACCGGAAGTGGAGCTCAAAGGTCGGGGGGCTCAGACAGATCTTGGGGCCTCACTGGGTCGGACTCCTCCAAGGTATGTTGCAGTGATACACAGTGATTATAAAAAAATTAAAAATAAATAAATAAAAAGAGCTATTTTTCAAGAAAAGGGATCTAAAATATATATTCTCAACAGTGAGTATCTCTATTCTTTTGTGCTTAAAATTACAGCCTAAGGGACCCTGCCAATATGTTTTTCTAAATCTCATTTCGTACAATTCTGTAACATATTCTATAATGCTCTTTTTCCTATGCCAAATACCTGCCAAAATGTTTCTCACTTCAGGGTATTTTCATTCAATTCAAAAATCATTATCTTGGCCCTTTGCAGAGCTAGTGCCACTCACAAAAGCCAAGATTCACAACTAAGTCCATCCTTCAGAAAAGTGTTCCCAAATACATTCTGTTAAATTTCTTAATACATTTCTTGACAGACTCACCTCATCCTCTTTTGAAAAAAACAATATGTTCCTTTTTTTCATTGCTCATCAGCAGTAGAATGTAAGCTCCAGGTATACAAGGAGAACATTTCTTGTCTTCTTAATTTGCCAAATGCCTAAAATACATGGTACTGAATCAAATATATGTTGAATGCTTACATGGGTATATGCAAGGATGAGTGGTGACCTGTCAAAATATTTCAGAGAAAAAAGTAGTAGCTACAAAATCTCAGAGTAGTAAAAAATTATTTTTTATTATATAAACAATTTTATTCAAGTATAATATGCACACAGAATACAACCTAAACTTCACAGCTACCTACAGTTTCACAAACTAAACACATTCATATAACCAGAAAGCAGACTAGTAACATCAGTGCTCAAAAACATGCCTTCAGGCCTGATTTAGTCATTACCCTTTCACAGAAAGGTCAATTCTACTATTTGGAATATATTAGATTAGCTTTAAATCTATAAAAGTAGAACTGTGTAGGCCAGCAGGTGGCATAGTGGTTGAGGCACTAGACTGCTACATGGCCATTCACAGTTCAAATTCTGGACCAAGCGGCTTGAAACTCACACTGATACAGATGCATGGGTGTGCAACATCTGAAAAAGATTGAAGAACTGATTGTGGTGTGTCCATCCCCCTGGGGGATGATTTCTCACTTTCCTTCTCACTGTCTCTCTCTCTAGGGAGCACACATGCTCTATAGCAAATTATCCATTTCAAAAAAAAAAAAAAATTGGGACCAGCAGTTAGCATAATGGCTTTGTCCCTGGACTATCACGTAGTTGAACACAGTTCAAGTCCCCGACTCAGTGGCTTAAACTCATGCCGGTGCATCTGTGTGCATGCCCAAGATCCTGAGAGGAGAATGGAGGAGAAGGGATTGTGGCGTGGCCATCTCCCCTGGGGAGTGATGGGTGATGTCTCTCTTGCTGTCTCTCTGTATCTCTCTGTCTTTCTGGCGAGTGCATGCGCCCTATGGTAAAAACCTCTCCAATAAATAAATAAATAAAACCATGCAACTTATTCTTAAAGGTTTTGCAACTTATCTGTAAAGAATATGACTTCTTTCATTTCATGTAATGTTTCAATGGTCATCCATATTGCTGTATAAAGCAGTAGTAGTGTAGATTTTGTTTTTGGTTGTCTTTTTTTTTTTTTTTTTTCTGTTGGTGTCTGGCATCTCTTTGCAAGAATGTAATTTATTTAGTAATCATTTTACTGCTGAAAAGTGTTTGAGTTTTTTTTCCTTTTATTATATGATCACTAGTAGAACTACAATGAACATTTTTGCATGTGTCTTTTTGTGCATGAATATGAGTATTACCCTTGAGTATAATTCTAGAAATACAGTTACTTATACATGTCCTTATATTTAATTTTAATGGATACAAGTTTGCAAAGTAATAGAATCCATTTATAGTCTAACAAGAATATATAATAGTTTTAGTGTTTTCATATATCTGCCATACTTGGTAAAGCCAAGCTGTTTATTTTGTTTGTTTGTTTGTTTGTTTGTTTTTCGGTTCATTCTAGTTAGAAAGTCATCAAAGATATCATCACAATTTTCTGTCTCCAAATATAGTTGCATATAATTTCATATATTTGCTGAACATCTTTATTAGACAAGTTGAAATGTTGCTTTGATAAATGTCCAAGCTTTTACACAATATTTTTCTGGAGGGCTGTGTATCCTTTCCTTATTGATCTGTAGAAACTCTTTATACATGTTAGATAAAAAAAGAATTGTCATTCATAAATACATGAAAATCTCTATTATTTGTGTCTTTTGATAGGCAGAGGCTTGTTATTCATTGGTTTGTGTATTTGTCTTCCTATTTATTCATGGATATCTATTTTTCCATGTGCAGTCACAGATTAGCCACAACGCTCATAGGGTGCTTCCCTAGTTTGGCTGAAGGTATTTTGCCGATGCATAGCTTGATGAGATTATCTCTTCCTGGGCTCCAAAAGAATTGTTTAGCTATTAACATGTGTAGTCCATTTAATTGAATGGAAAAATATAGTATGTACAATTGTTAACTGTCGACAAACTCTTTACACTACCTTCTTCTATGCAAATCACTATTACGCTTAATTTATTTAATTGTCAGAGAGCATGTGTGCTGGCCAGAAAGAGACAGGGAGAAAGAGAAAGTACCCCTTCCCTCAATGAAGTTTAGTCATGCGTCAATTCAATTCACTTCACATTCTTTTCCCCATCCTGTCAAGGTTTTTGGCATG
This sequence comes from Tupaia belangeri chinensis, assembly GCF_000334495.1. Taxonomy (NCBI): domain Eukaryota; kingdom Metazoa; phylum Chordata; class Mammalia; order Scandentia; family Tupaiidae; genus Tupaia; species Tupaia belangeri. The sequence continues at coordinate 186,318 of NW_006159558.1, read as the reverse complement.
TACACACAAGCACCCAGCATGTTTTTCATGCCAAAGGAGCTGGAACCTGACTAAGGTTAGGCGGGTGGGATCTGACTCTAGAGCATGGGACTGTCCCACTATCAGCCTTTTTTTAAAAAAAAAAAAATTATTTAATTTTATTTATTGTTATTATTTTAATTTGCTATTGGGCATGAACACTCACCAGAGAGAATCAGAGACAGATGAAGAGAGAGAGAGAGAGAAGTGAGAAAGTCACCAGGTCCTAGACTCAAACCAGGTTGACCACGTGGGAGTCCAGCACCTTAACCACCATGCCCTTAACCACCATGTCACTTGCTGGCCCCACCACTATTAGGCTTTTAAATCTTATAAATAAATGAAAACCATTGAGATTTTCTAATCGTGCAAGGAAATATGATGTTGAAACACAATAGAGCTATGAGATATTAAAGTCACAAGGAATGTCCAGTTTTTCCCACTGTTTGAGAGAGCTGAAACAGAAGGCTAGCAATTATGGAGAAGAGCATGATGATCTAGGGTCCAGGGATGGTAAGGAGTGAGTAGAAAACATGAGAGAGTGGACCGAGATATTAATGTATTATGAAATGACTGCAGAGAGGTTATCTATTTCTTTTGCCAAGCATTTCATATATAACGTTGAAAGTGCATATTGAGAAAAGTACTTACTGAAGTGAAAGTAATCAGAAGAAAGTCTTCTCATTGTCAATATTAGGCTGGAACTCGTTTTGCTAAATCACTGTGTTAATATTGAAAACTAAGACTATGGCAATAAAGACACATAACTCTTCCGAACTGACATTCACGGTAATATGCACAACATTTACCTTAGCAGTTACTCATGTTATATGGTGGGAAGTAAGGCTTTATCCTAGACAGCCTTTTAAGTTGGAGATGATGAACTATATCAATAAATTATATTGCTACAAAATCACCAGGACCAGATGGTAGTCGTTCAAACATTCTGCAGGAACTTTGAAATTAGCTCACTGAGCTATACACAGAAATGCATATAATCTATCATTGACAACAGCTCTTCTGGACATCAGCCAATGCTATAAGAATAACTCTGCTACCAAAAACATATACGTATTAGAAGCATACATATCACCATTTCTAAGGAGAGACTACGGTTTCATACAGTTCAACTGAGGATTGAAACCTGCTAAAACTCTTCAAGTAAAGTAAGCATATATTCATTTTTTTAAAACATAACTGGGAAATTCAATTTGTTTTATTTATTTATTCATTTATTTATTTTTGCTCTAGGTCATGTGCACTCGCTGGAGAGACAGAGACAGAGAGACAGAAAGTGACAAATCAACCCCCTGGCCATGCCATAATCTCTTCTACTCCATTCGCCTCAGGATTTTGGGGACTCTCACATTTGCTCAGCGTGAGTTTCAAGTCACCATGTCAGGGACTCGAACCATGGTTGACTGCATGGGAGTCCAGCAACTTAAGTATTGTGCCATCTGCTGGTCCCACAGTTTGTTTTTATTTTCTATTTATGCAGTAGTTAATTCTATGTAGAAAAAAAGGAATGTGAGTTGTGATACGACAAAATGAGACTTTATGCAAATCAAAACACATCTGACTGACAGGATCATCCTGGCTGGAACAGGGTTGCTATATGAAAAGGTACGCTTAAGCATAATGTATTTTAGATACCACTTCAAAGTACAAACTGTACTGGCTTAATAGGTCTGAAGTTCTCTGGTGTTTCTAAGTAAACTGTGATTAGACTAAGGGAACTTTCTAGGGGCTACTTAATAGCAGTCCTGTGCTGCTGTAAAGATATTTGTCCAGAAGCATAGTCAGGAGATATTGGATATTATCTGATTTTTTTCGTAGAACACAGGTTATAGACAGAATCAATATATTTTTCCAATGAGTAGCAACTTATTTTTATAAGTATGAGCAGTCTTTTGCACCTGCAAAAATCGTGTCATACAACAGTCCCAGAAAATATACTCCCTCCTGTTCAGTGACCTTTTCTAAAGGTTCTTTTGTTCTTTTTTCCATACATAAGAATAATAGAGAGGAGAGGGGGAAGCCGAGAGACAGAGAGACAGAGAGATCATCTCTCTCAGGGATTGATCCACTCCCAGCTCAGCCAGCCCTGTCATGGGTACATGCCCTGTGTATTCAGGAAGGTCTCCGGATGCAAAGCAGAAACCATGCCATGTGGGTCAGGCTCGCAGGCATTGCATCAACACTGCACCGCCATCCAGGCCCTGTTCACAAGTCCTGCTCACAATCAAGAAGACAGAATTGTACAAGGGTGTGAGTCATGGAGGATCATGTCAGAATTCTGCCTACCACAGAAGGTGCTTTGTTCATCATATGAATTCATTCCTTAAAAAGTAAAGCAAATATATGTGATCACAAAATAAAAGCCTATCTTTCCCAATCCCGTTCTCAAATTTTAAATGTCAATTAAAAAGTAAAGATTGAAACAAACAAATATATCATTGTGGAGGGAAGCAAAACTCTTCTTCATGTTATAACGCCAACCAGCATAGGTACAGGAAAAGTAAGCTTATTGTAAAAAAAAAAAAAAAAAAAATTACTGTCCATATGTGTCAATGGTGGTTCAGACATTAGGTGAAAGTTTTTCAGGACATGATTAAAATTGCTCTTCATAATTTACTCATTAAATATCAAGGGAATAAAGAAGCCTTTGTGTAGAGAAAGGCTGGTCCTGCCACTCCAGGTTACCAGCATCAACAACTGTCTAAGCAGATACCAGGTGCACTCTGATGTGATGCACTGAAAAGGACACAACTTCACATATGTTCTATTCCTGCCAAAAAGTCGTTACCTAGATCTCATGGTGATGCAATATGCAGCAAATGCTTGTGGGAGCTTCCACACAAGTCTTAGCCTTTTCACTTCAAGCATATCAATGTTATGAAAGGCTGATAGTTCCAAAAAATATGCTAAAGACACATTGTAACTAAAAGTGAAACTAAATTTATAAATTAAGCTATAACTAAATTTCATATTGGAATTTCGTTTGGTAGAAAATGTATGAAGAATTATAATAATTAACAAAATTCAAACATAAATTGGATAAGATTTAGAGATATTGCATACACATGAATTCCCCAAATTTGACAGCTTCTTTGTGGGTTCATAACAGAATATCTTCCTGGTTCTGAAGATAGTCCCACTAAATTATTTAGGAGTGAAAGATTGTTATCTACCACTTAATTTCAGATGTTGGAACATCATCATAATAAGAAGTGTGTATTTTTAGATAAATAAGAATAAAATAGATGTTAGAAAATTATAAATCTAAATAAAAGGGCAAACTATTGTTTAACATATTATTCCTGCAGTTTATATTGAAATCATAAATTTTTCAAAATAATACTTTAAATAATATCACTCTTTTAAAATGCTTTGAAATATTTCCAAAACATGTTAGTTTCATTTCTAATTGAAATAAAAGTTATTTCAATATATTCTGCTAATTATAAATGAAAGAAACAATAAGAAAGTTACACTGAGACCCCTAGAAAAATTTATGTTGCCATGTAAGGGGAGAGAATTAGATAAAGAAAGAGAACAAAGACAAAGGGAGATCCATGCAGCTTGAAAAAAATTTTTAAAAAGTAAAGCGCATATGATAACTACATGATTCATGTTTAAAAGCCAATTCGCCTTATGCTATTAATCTTATATCAATATAACAGATTTTACAAGTAGAGCAATGGAAATATTTTGATGCAAAATGCATACATGATAGGTTTGTATATACCTTAGGCAAACTGTGCCCCACAGATAAGAAATAGCATCTGTTAAGTACACATTCAAGAAAGAGAGAACACATTTTTACAAAGTATTAGGTTTTGGCAATCTATTTAATTACTGTTCCTTTGAGTATTTATTTTTAAAATTTAAATCGGTAAGCCTACTTATGTGTGGGCATGGTGAAAAAATAGATTTATACCCACATTTATGCTTTGTCACCTTTTGGAACACAGGCAATGTTACTACAATGACATGGTAACATTATTGATAGAAATCATAGATTTCCAATTCACAACAAGTGCTAGCCTCTGACACAGCATAACCAAAATCTTTTCACTTTTCTTTTTTTAAGTTTGTTTAATTTTATTCCATGAGCTACTATGACTGAGAGAGACAGAAAAACAAGATCCCCATTAGGGTCCCCATGCCATGATCCATGCCCAGCTACAGCCAGTCCTATGACCGCACATATGCCTAGTGTAGTTAGGGAGGTCTCTGGATATGAACTCGGACTCTTTTCACATGGGTTCACCTTGCAGAGTGTTGTATTTCTGCTCTGCCACAGTCTGGCTCCATTCACCATGTTTAGTAATTATTTTTATGATAGTATAAACACATTAGAACGCTAAACCAGAATACTTGTAGTAGATATATTTTAGTATCTCAAATTTATTTTCATTAGTATTATCACTAATGAGAACAAATTTGATCTATGATGATGCTGTGCTACAAAAAATAGAGCAGACACCTCTCCTTCAAAGAAGGGAAAAAAACCTTTTTTTTTTTTTTCATGTAAGCTTCCTTTTTCAGATGTACGAGTGTTGCTGAGGACACTGAGCAGACCTGCAAGTGTTCTCTACTCAGTGATGTTGTCAGTGTTTCTGGGAAAATCTTGGTACCTATAGAGTACAAAGCTTGCACTGTCTTGCAGATAACAGGACATCACTTCTTTCCTCCCTCCCTCCCTCTCTTCCTTCTCTTCCCTTTTTCCTTTATTTCCTCCTTTCTTTCTTCTCTTCTTTTCCCTTCTGTGTCTCCCTCATTCATTTTGTCACAGTAATCTAGCCGTTCATCCATGGCTAGGGGACACACATTACCCTTGCTCTCTTGTGTGGTGGCTGACTTCTGATGGCCATGGCTGGCTTCTGAGGGCGATGCCTGGTTTCTCTCTCATGTAACCTCACCAGCCACCTAGTTCCAGGTAGTTCATACTGCAAAAGTGTTCCCATAGGACTAAGGGTGAGCTACAAGTCTTTCCAAAGTCAAGGCTCCAAACTAATAGTTTGTCATTCTTGCTTTATTCTGTCAATGTAAGTAACACAGCCAATCCAAAAGTGAAGAACAGCAAAATAGATGGATAGGAGATGCTGAAAAGCATCTTCTGCCATTTTTTAATCTAGTCAGTGCCCCTTCTCCAGTGTGTGCTATGTGGGAATTGTGTGGATAGTCACCCAGTTTTCATTGAGCCATTCAAATGCTTTTTTTCTAGGTATCTTTGTCTCTAATGGTCTAGCTTTGGTTCTTCCAGGACTTAGAGAAATGGCAAGCCATTTAATATGGCCAAGAATTCTGGGAATGTCTTTATCTCAGTCCACTTTTTTATCACAAAGTTTCTGGCCAGGTATCCTATCAAAGTCTTATCCACAGAAGCATTTCCAAGCTACTGGAGTGGCCAGGTAGTGTGTCTAGTTTGCTCTGACACCACCTCATGAGGCTCCTATCTCCACAGAACAGAGATGAAATTTTCCCCTCTGACATTAGCTGTTCTTAGGAGCCCCCCATGAAGTGACAATATGAACTAAATTAAATAAAATGGTGCCTCTGAGATAAATGAAATGGGGTTGAGGGCATCTTTGTGTGATTCATGCGAATCTTCCTCAGACTTGCTGAGATCTGAAATCAAAAGTGCTGGTTCACTATGGGATGGACTCCAACTGTGTCCACTCGACTTCCTGACATGGCAGTTGTGAAAATACCCAGTTTATGATGGACAGCAGCAGTTGCAGAATCTCTTTATGCCAGGTGTCTGGGTACTCTTGTCTCTACTATGACAAGCACCAGAGGTTTAATATAGCAAAGAGGATTCAACATTATGTGGGCTCCACTCAGTGAGGAGCCGGCTTTCACAACAGAGCTTTGGTTCAGCTGCTATGAATAGTGCTAACCCTGTATCTAACATCCCTGTGAATCCTCTTCAAGGGTTTTTACCTGTTATCGATATTCTTCTAAGGTAATCTGGCATGTCCACCAGGTTAAGTATAGATATTACATATCTATGCCTTTGCGTTGTAGGGAGCTGATGAATCTGGGCAACACAATGGTGACCTTTAAACGGATGCAGAAATGTGGTTCATCGGGTTGCCGTTTGCAAGGCTAAATGAACACCGTTAAAAAATGGATATGCTATTTGTCTCTGTGTCAAAACTACAAGGCAGTGTAGATTAAAGGAAGTCATATGTGTTAATCAGAAAAGACCAGAGAGGATAAGAGAAAACTTACATAGAAATAAAAAGTGGGCACCAGCAGTTGGCGTGGTGGTTAAGGGCACTGGACTTCCACATGGCCAACCATGGTTTGAGTCCAGGACCTGGTGGCTTGCTTTCTCACTTTCTCTCACTCTCTCCCTCTCCCTCTTGCTCTGTCTCAATCTGGTCAAATTTAAATAAATAAATAAATAAAGTTAAATAAAATAATTCTTAACAAACAAGTATATGGTGCCAGAGGTCTTCACATCTTCAGCTGATTAACATTTGAAAAAACTGACTTTGCATTCCATTTCCCCTTTTCCCCTGTTTGCCCTTTAAAACAATAATTCTGGGAATGGCTTGGGGCTGTGGCTGTCTCCATTGGAGGAGTCCAGACCAACTGACCCCTGCTTTTCTCTTTTTGTGTGACTTTGTGTGTTTATTTTTTTGCTTCTTCTCTAATCCACAGCTGCCCTACTCAGAGCATGCATTCAGCCATGCAGGTCACACAGCAATGTGTGTGTGTGTGTGTGTGTGTGTGTGTGTGTGTAAGATAGAGATGATAGGTGATACATGGAAGATAGATACATAAATTTGGATATAGAGAGATATAGACAGAGATATGAAAGGAACATAACTTTCAAAGAGCCATCCCACAAATGTTTTAGGACTATCTTCAAATGTCCTTTTCAGAACTTTATGTCATGAGTTATCTGGCTGATGGCACCCACGTCAACATTCTTACATTCTAGAAATACATCCTCAGATCCCTGATCCCCTCACATTTTCTCTCATTCTTGTTGGTTCACATTTGCTTGGTCTAAAGTTACTTAGAATATTTCTGAAGCAGAAACAGTGTACTCCAGTTGGCTTCACTGATTTATCCTTGAATAACTAGTTATTAGGGTGAGATCGAAGTGGATTTTGATGATACCATCCTGTGGTCTTCACACACTTCATCTGAGGTCTGCATGTGCTTTTGATTCTGTCATTTCCAGTGGAAGAAAGATAGTTTTTTTTTTTAGGGGGGGGGAGAGATTTTCACTGTAGGGCGCGTGCGCTCGCCAGACAGACAGAGAGAGACATAGAGACAGAAAGCGAGAAATCACCCCCCAGAGGGGATGGTCACGCCGCAATCCCTTCTCCTCCATTATCCTCTCGGGATCTTGGGCTTGCACGCACACGCGCCCGGTGTGAGTTTTAAGCCACCGGGTCCGGGACACGAACTGCGGTCGACTACGTGGGAGTCCAGCGACATAGCCATTACGCTAACTGCTGGTTCCCGAGAGTTGTTTTTCTTAACACAGATGTGGACAGTTGGAATTTGAGCCTGAGTGACAAGAATGTAGAGTGAAAGGCCAAGGAAATTTGTCTCCTTCAGAGTATTTATGTCTTTAGTAATAACCAACAAACTATTCAATACTTATAACTACTTTTTAACGCACCTCAAGCACTGTGGATATCACAGAGCCCAGTGAGTGTCCAGTTGTACACCATCTCAGTTCATACTATGTGATAAACTTAGAAATTGTAAAGCTATAACAGCATGTCAGAAGTGTCACCACCCTACTTAAAACCAGTACTGGGGCTCTGGTTGCCATCTGGCCAGCGTAACAGTCAATGCCACCATCCTATTGTGAAGTTCTGTTTCTTAAGACAATGTCTGTTACCAGTTATTTTAGTTTAGACTCCCATGTTGGATGCTGGAAAACAGTCTCGAGTGTAAGCCGTTTACCTAAAGGTAATCCCAGGGCCCGTGGATATAGAATAGGGATGTGAGGCAGAAACCAGAGGGTATACAGTAAAATTTATATTATCAGGGCATTGCCTTTCTGAGTAACTGGAGAGTAATCTCACTGAAGAATCTGAAAGTTCGTATACAAACACTTGTCTATGAATAATTCCACCAGGGACAAGAGGGTTCATCATTTTAATTCAGATCAGACATTGTTTGAAGGCTCCTAGAGCAGACTCTGGGAATTACGGGTGTTACGTCTTCAGCAATCAAGAATATGCACTGAACTGTGTCCCCAAAAATGCCTTTGTTGAAGTCCTAACCCCCAAAGTGACTGTCTAGAGAGAGAGTTTTGAGGAAGTAATTAAAATTAAAGAATAAAGATGGAGTCCTAATCCAATGGGACTGTGGCCTTAAATGAAGAAGAGTGAGATCTCATTCTCTCTCTCTCCCCCCCCTCCCATGCTGTGAGGACATAGTGAGAAGGTGACTCTCTGCAAGCCAGGAAGAGACTCCTTAGCAAAAATTGAACCCTTAGACTTCACAACCTGTGTAACTGAGAGAAAACAATTTCTATTATTTGACTCACCTAGACTGTGATAGTTTATTTTGGTAATTGAGTAAACTAAGACACAGGCCTACTATGCATGAGGGAGAGTCAGACATTTGTTGACAGAGAAAGGTCTCAGACAAGCTATGCAGAAAGCAACTGTTGGAGATAGGACAAGGATGACAAATGTTGGGCCCAGCAGTTAGCATAATGGCTATGTCGCTGGACTCCCACATGGTCGACCGCGGTTTGAGTCCCAGACCTGGTGACCTAAACAAACGCCGGGCGCATGTGCATGTGTGCCCAAGATCCCAAGAGGAGAAAGGAGGAGAAGGGATTGTGGTGTGGCCACACCCCCTAGGGGTGATTTCTTGCTTCCTCTATGTCTGTCTCTGTCTTTCTGGCGAGCGCACATGCCCTATAGCAAAAACCTCTCCAAAAAAAAAAGGATGACAAAATGTTAAAGACCATGTGTTATATACCTCTGGGACACTAACTCATTATAAGCAAATCGTATAGATTGAGGAATATTTTTCTCTAAACGTATTAGTTCTGGAAGAATCTGCAGTTCACTCAAAAAATGGTAAGTATTCTGGAGGTAGGCTGTCAATGTTTATCACAAAATTTCAACAGCTGCAGAAAGGTCATGGAATGGTTAACATCAGCTGAACCTTTTATAGGTCAGAACAAACAATTTGGCCATATTCACAATTGGGATACTAAAATAATTAGTACCGAATCAATTTAAATTTACAGTGAGATAATAAAGATAGATTATTGTAATAATCCTATCATTGTTTGAAATTGCAAAATCAATTAGTGTTTTTTATTTGACAAGACACTCTATTTTCCTATCGAGCCATGTGATTTATAAGCGGTAGCAATCAAACTATTGATTACGCTTTTTATTCATTAAAAGTAATTAAGACCATGGAACACTAACAGGAACCCAATTCCTTATTTCAATTTAGAGACCTCTTCATTATAACAAAACCAGAGAAAATTGTGTACCTTCTTTAGGTCCAATTTTACTAAGACATAGTGTTGCCAAACGTAAAAGAATTTTTTTTTTTTTATATTTTAAAAATATGCCTTTATTTTCTAAAGGTGCACATATTATAATTTAGATTTTTTATTGCTTTCTTCATTGATTATAATCTAAAAGTTATAATATTTGCTTTATAACCTTTGGTGTTTTGAAACTGAGCACAGCACATCAAGTGCTATGTTTCATTCAGATTAAGTGCATCATTCCAATTTTGTCCAGGCAGCATCCTGCCTTGCTGCTTCAGTAGCTGGGTAATCCAGAAGAATATTTCTGCTGAAACACCAGAAACCTACATTTCCTTGGAAACACGATCAATAGTAGAAGCACCAAATTTGTTCTAAGTGGTGATTTTTCAAGTTTCTTACTTTGCATTAGAGATCCAACATTGATTCAAGGGTTTCCAAGACAAAATAAGAGCAAGATTAATGATGATAATCTACAGGAACGTTTCTTATGCCGTGTTTCAGGCCAAGTCGAATCTCTGCACCATGTTTTATTCTCAGTTCATCTGCACTCCAATAGAATACAAAATGTAGCCCAAAGTTTCCCCTGAGGTTCACATATGTTCAAAATCACATCAAAATAACTAAAATATTTTGAAAATCTAAACCTCTAGTATTACACTTAACTACATTTGAAGGAGATCATCTCACGAACAACTCATCTACATTATTTTAATGGCCTTTCTATTGGGGAATAGAAAGAAATTACATGGTACTTTGTTTTTTATAGTATCATCTGTATATTTATTGAGAAATCATTAGTAGAAAGCATCACTTACAGAGAAAATGCATATCTCAGTGTGTATATATAAACCATCACTTACTTTAATACTCATAAATGCCTACACAGGGAAGAAATACTCAACAGATATTAAAAAAATGTAAAGTTCTCCATTAAAATAATGTATATGGTAATATTTTTTATTTGATTGTCATGAATGCCATGTATACTTTACAGCTATAGAGATGTACAATGATTCAGTGAGAATAAGAAATCATTAAATTTTTAAAAATTGAAGAGAAAAAGAGTTCACATTTTAACCCCCTTGCTTACATTCTTAAAAAATGTTAAACTGATTTATTCAAAATGCATGCATAGAGTGTAAATTACTTGACCTGAGTATCTCTTCAGGTTCCTTTTTCACTTCCCGTGACTCCTTCTAAGTTTATATTTAATTTTATTAGTGAACTAGTACATTTGGGCTGTAAATTATATTTCAATGTGGAGTCAACAAAATGCCTTCCAGACAATTACCTGTGTTCTCTACTTTCTATCTTCTATATCAGTTATTATTCCTGGGATTTAAATCTAAACACCTAAATAGATTCTATTCCCATTTTTGGTAGAAGTGCTTCCTGGGTTGTTGCAAATAATTATATGGATTATACACCTGATTTAATACTGCTTCTTTAAGGATGATAACTCCACTAATGACTAATGAATACCGTTTTTTATTTCAAAAGGTATGAAAAATGGTGACATTTAAATTATATCATTCTTATTCACTTACCTGGAATTTATTTTTTTTTCAGATTTAATAATGTGAATCCATTTGAAATTTATCTTGAGAGAGAGTGTGAGGAATTGATATTTTGCTTTTTTCCACATAAGTATTCAGATATTCCGAATGTCTCTCATCACAAAGTCTAATTTTCCTTCATTGTTTTGAGAAGATTTTGTTTTATTCTAAATTTAAAAATGCAATGGTGTCTATTTCTGGAGTTTCTGTTCCATTTGTCTATTTATAAGCCAATATCTCAGTCTAATTTTTTCTTTTTTTAAGTATTTGCTATGAGGCACATGCATTCATCAGAGAGAGACAGAGAGGGAAAGTGAGAAATTACCCACCAAGGGGGATGGACACTCTGCAATCCCTTCTCTTCCAGTTTTGTTTTGGGATTTTAGACATAAACACATTGTGCCTTATGTGTTCTTAAAGCCTCTGGTCTGAGACTCTAACCGCAGTCAGTCATGTGGAATCCAGCCGCCTTAAACCCCACATCTTCTACTGGTCCTTATAGCTCATTTCTTTTTAATCACTGAATAATATTTCATTGGATATATCAATATCTGTTTATCCATTGGTCTATTGAAAGACATACCAGCTGCTTCCAAGCTTTGGCTGTTATGAAAAAAAGCTGTTCCTACAGATAGTGTTGTACAGATTTAAGCTTTGAACTTAGTTTGGAAAATACTAAAGAACACAACTTCTGGGTCATATGGTAAAAAAAAAACTATATTTTAGTAAAAGTATTCCAATTGTCTTCTGAAGTGACTGTACCATTTCGCTTCCTACTGCCATTTCCTG
>NW_006159558.1:171038-174288 GCF_000334495.1 Tupaia belangeri chinensis | reverse complement strand
TTAGTATTTTTAATACTTTGGATTATTATGCTAATAGGTGTGTAGTGGTACCTCATTGTTACTTAATAGGTGGTTTTGTTTCTTAGCTTGTTTTTGTTCATTTTTGCTTGTCTTCTTTATTATTAAAACTAATAGTTACTTCTTGCTTTGTATGTATAAAGCTATAGATTCTATGTTAATTTTACACTCAGCATTTCTATAAAGTAGGAGCACCCTCTACAGGGTCAGGTCATGCTGTGATCCTCATCCTCCAGCCTGTTAGGTCCTGGGCACCCCCGTAAGTGCTCAGTGTGTTCCAGGCTGACCAGGTCAGGTATTTTCTATATGTATACCAACTTCATAAGACACTAGCTCTCAACTATTATTCAAATAAATACTAATTAGATTGTTCAAAAGTATAACAAGACAAAATTTCAAATCCATTTACCTAACAAATTTAACATGTGTCTCTAAATCTATTATATCTGCAACAACAATGATTAAACACAAAAAAATTCACTTAAAAAATCAAGGTAAATATATTAACGAAATATTAGCAAACAAAATAATAGAATATTGAGAAATAACATGTTATAAACCTCTGAGTTTTATTTTAGGAGTTCAAAGTAATTCAACTTTAGGAAATCAAATTTCAGTTTATAATAGTAATAGAGCAAAAGAGAAAAAAATTAGTGGTCATTAATGTAGATGCAGAAAAACATTTGGAAATGTGTTTCAGCTTATTATTTTACATACTTTGCAATTCTAAAGTTCCCAATTTTGCTTCCATCTGGTCCTTCTATTTTATTTTGATTTTCTGTATTTTCTGTTTTGTTTGATTTTTTTCATTTTTTTTTTTTATGTTGTTTTTCTATAGGGTATGTTAGGAAAGACCATGGCAAAATTCCCTCCCCTTCAGTTTTCTCTTGAGATTTTGGTCACACATGCACAAGTGCCCAGCAGGATTCTCAAGCCACTGGATCCAAGAATCCAACCACTCAGCTATGAGGGATTCATCTGCTTAACCACCAGGCCACATACTTACAGTCATTTAGTAATTATGTTTATATATTTCTCTGATGCAAGAAATAGTCAACTGATACATAATTTTGCTGAATTATTTAGAATGCTGTATATTAGTTTTATATTATAATTATGTTAACAAAATTTAAACTTTTTTCCCAAGTTTTTGTTTGAACATAGCATTTTTATTGGGATGTGTTTATTTTTTGCTTTTTAGCAGCAAGTGATTTTTTTGAATTTTGTTCTTGATTTCAACTACTATTTTCATTTGATCAGAAAAATTCTTTATATTATTACTTTTAACTTCTTGAAGTTTTTCTTTTTTTAGTCAATTTATCTTTCTGACTTTATGACTAGTCCATGCACATTTGAAAATATGGCATATTTCCTCTTATTGCTATGTGTACTCATACATTTTCTTTGGAAGGTACATTGTTTAAGTCTACAAGTCAAATTTTAGTAGGCTTACTTCACTTCCCTTTTCCTCTACACCCTAGCAAAATCAGTCACCCCTCACACCCACACACACACACACAAAAAAAAAAAAAAAAAAGAGAAAGGGATTCATACTTTTTTAAAAAAACTAAGTAAAAAGACAAGCAGGTGGTATGGTGATTATAGTTCTGAACTCTCATGTGGCCAACCGCAGTTTGAGTCCCAGACTTGGTAACTTGCTTTCTTACTTTCTCTGTCTGTCTCTGTCTCCTCTGTCTCTGGTGAGTGCATGTACCCTATAGCAAATGAAGAAATATTAATAATAATAATAAATAAAATTAAATAAATAAATTTTAAAAAACCTAAGTAACCAAAGGCATATATAAAAGTACCTTCCTTTTTTTTTTTTTCTAAGATTGTCTCTATTTCTCCTAGACTTTCTTCATTATATCTTTATATCGAATGTTGCTGTGTATTGTGAGTTGTAGCTTTGCACGGTATAAAGTATCCACCATTGTCTCTCTATTCTTTTGGTCAGGGTTCTATCTTTTCACATGTAAGAATTATATCCTGTACTTTCTTTTGATTATATTTTCTTAGTATGTCTTTCTCTGAAATTTATCTTTAAACAATCCAAGTAATTTTCTTGACATGCTTTTGAAATAGTTTTAAGTATTTATTTTTTTAGAAATGTTCTTTTCTTTTTTATTTTATTGCATAATACATTGAGATATTTAGCTCTTAGTTCTTTTTATTTTGGTCTTCATTTAGGAAGTATTTTCTTTAAAATTTTATGTCTAAAATCTTTTTTTTTCAAATTTTTGTTTTTGCCCATGTCTGTTTCTAATATTTTTAAATTTCTAATATTTTCTAATTTTGTTTTTTAATTGAAAGCTCATTAATCCTATTAATATATTTTGTTATTATTAAAATACTATTTTAAATTTTATTAATTTGTAGGTATAGATTTTGTGTGTATCTTATTTGTATAGTAGTTATTCTACACCCATAAATTTACTGGGAGACTTAGTTCTTATATCACTTTAGTCATATTTTCTGGGATAATAGGAAACTACAGGGAAAATAACTTAAGGCACATACTAGTTGTCATATTCCTTTATCTTTGCAACTGGACAAGTCAGCCTCTCATGGTCTTTTATAGCTCATTATTTCAGCTAGGTAATAAAAAATTTGTATTAATCTACAGTGGAAAAAATTATATCTAAATGAGTAATTCCTGTGATGCTTTCTTTCTCTCTCTCTCTCTGTATATGTATATATATATATATATATGAATCTCTGTAATATCTAACTATAAATAGAATATTAATATTTTTACCAAAACAAGGTACAAACTTAAGAACACTAATCAGAAATTGTTATGCTATAAGTAAAAAGTCAATTTTAGTAGAAGTTAATTAGTGTTTTTCCTAAAATAGTCCAGTATCAATGAAGAGAAAGAAACCAAGCTGACTGTGTAGTGCAGCAGTTAAACACTATGCAGAGGTAGCCAGAGCCCACATGACTGACTGTGGGTTCAAATCTCAGTCATTTAAAAATCATGCCAGGCATACGTGTATATGCCCAGAATTTTTATGGGTTATAGAAATGCTGGAGAAAAATATTGTAGCATGACCAGTCCCCAGTTAGAAGTTCTTCCTCTCTTTCTCATGCTCTTCCATACAGGCACCCTCTGTAAGTGATTCACAGCCAATGCTATGAAACTGACTACTGGGCCAATAGGCCATAGCTCTAGTGGTATATGTTTCCTCTAGGCGAAGGTATTTAAGAGCCAGTTCTTGGTTTTCTGTAC
>NW_006159558.1:157999-171007 GCF_000334495.1 Tupaia belangeri chinensis | reverse complement strand
TGCCCTGGCTAGAACTGTCAGGTTTGGTGCCTCTTATAACTATCACTGGTCATATACCATAAGTAAGAGAAATCTAGTTGTGATAAGAACCCAAGATTGGGTGTCATTATTCAGTCCTTTTTTTTTTTTGTTATTGTTTTATTTATCTTGGCATAGTTTATTTTGTACTAACTTGTCATAAGTTTCACAGTCAATAGTAATACTGTTACAGTAAAATAATAATAATAATAATAATAATAATAATAATAATAAAGTGAAGGTCAGCCAATGGTCTGGTGGTTAAGTCAGCTAGATCCCACACAGATGAGCACCCAGTTTAAGTTATGGACCCAGCAACTTGAGAAACTCGTGAGGTACATGATCATACATGCTCAAAACCCTAAAAGGAAGGAGAAATGGAGAAGAAAGAATTGTGGTATGACCATGCCCCATGGAGGTGGTGCTTTCTCACTCTTCTTCTCTCTTTCTCTCTGTATCTTTCTTTTGCAAGTGCACAAGTCCTCTGTCAAATTAAAAAAAGAATTGAATATGTCTTTCATTTGAAGTCAAATGCTCTGTAATACCATGCTCAAATTCATCACTATCATTAACTCATAAAGCTTCACCTTTGCCACAAGACACACTGTAATTACTATAGTTCCTGGAATTAATCAGCATCATTAATGGTCTAGAAAAGTCACCTTTTAAAAATGTCTGCAATGAAAACTTATGCTTCCCATCGGGTCCCTTACAGTGCCCTGTATCTGTTATTGGAAATTTGTTATAGGAGGGAAGGCTTGACTCCACCTTCACACCTAAGAATACTGCATTTTCCTTTGCACCAATGACTTAGAAACAATTCTAAAACTGAGATTGATCTTCTTCTTGGAATTTGTCAATAACTGAGACTCTGCTTGATAGAGAATGGGCAGTTAACCTATATGTAATATTAGGGTGAATTACCTTGCATTCTTTTTTTAAAAAAATTTTTTAGATTTTTGCCATAGTGTGCATGTGCTTTTCAGAGACAGACAAAGAGAGAGAAAACGAGAAATCACCTTCCCTCTGCGTGGGGAGGGGGTATGGCCATGCCGCAATTCCTTCTCCTCCATTCTCCCCTTGGGATTTCGTGCACACACACATATGCCTGGCATGATTTTCAAACCACTGACTCTAAGACTAGAACCATGAAGTCAGCCATGGGAAATCCAGTGCTTTAACCACCATGCCACCTGCTGTTTCAACTTACATTTGTAAGCAATGAGCATTTTAGATACATATATAATTAACAATCTCAATGTGCATGATGCCTGCGTGTGAATTCCTGTGAATCGAGCATATGTGACCTAATCAATTTAGTATCTGATCACTAAAAATGTACCAGACAACACTTTGATCACCAAAGTTTATATGTGTTAACTCCTTATAAATGATTCCTCAAAGTGGTTTGAAATAGTCTTGAAAGTTCTTTTGAAGTTTCACTTTCTCAGTAGTTCTTTCATGTAAGTAACTGTGACATGGTTGTTCAGCCAAAATCAGCTCTGTCCTTTTGGATGACATGATAATGATATGTCGTTTTCAGTCTCCAAATGCCGAGCACATTTGGGATGCTCAGATGACATACTAATGAGTGTTTTCATCACATAGGCTAACAAACTGGTAAATAAGAAATATTTTTTAAAATGGAACTGTGAAAATGTATTGGAGAAACAAACTAGTACTGTGTATTATGCTTTTTGAAATACATATGAAATTCTTATTTTGCAAAGTCATGATTCCCAAAATACAGAAAATTATGTACTGAAATGAACTAAAGTTTGTCCTACAGTGCCAAAATGATTTTAGCTACACTAATATTAGTTATAATAAACTTAATAAACTACACAATAACTTTGAAGAATATCACATGCAGTTAGGCATGGGCTATTTTTGAATACAAAAGTAGACATCGAGAGCATTTTGTATCCACCATTTGGCAATGGTCATTTTACAAATTGAAAAATAAATAGAATTTAATTCTCACATCTAATCCTATGAGGAGGTACTACTATTCCCGTCTGTAAAGATAAACAAATGGAGACAAAGAGAGCTAAAGTAATTTTCCCCAGTGCATTCTTTTAATAACCAAAGCAACACAATTTTAAAGTCTGCATTGTATTGCTGATTGATTTTTACTAAATTGATTTTCTGAGACTTTGCCTCTCTATAATTGGTAAATTCACTAACTCACTTTTTGCAATTTGATTTCAGTTAGGACAAGATTCATATTTTTAGGCACTAAAAGAAAAATGTACTATCACATGTTTAATGAAAGTGTAATCCAATATTATTTTCAATATTTGATATATTTTACCTGCCTATCTAGCATCTATCCATCTACTTCTAGTCACCTATCTAATATTATCTAGTATTATTTATTTTCTTTTTGTTTATTTATTTATTTTTCCATAAGGCATGTTCACTTACCAGAAAGAGACAGATGGAAAATAAGAACTCACTTCCCAGGGGAGATGGCCACTCTGCAGTCCCTTCTCCTCCATTGTCCTCCTGGGATTTTATACACACACACATCCTTTGCATGATTTTCAAGCCACCTGGTCTGGGACTTGAATCATGGTTGGCAATGTGGGAGTCCAGTGCCTTAACCACCACACCAACTGCTGACCCTTTAATACTATTTATTTATTCTATCTAGCATGTGGGATAGCTAAATAAAGGGAGACAGGAACTTCCAGTGTCATTGTAGGGTAGAAGAGTCTCCAGGTAAGGGAAGTGAGGGAGGTAAGGGGAATCAGGTCTCTGAATCTTACTTGAGGTTGATTAAGCTATTGGTTACAATTACAGATAAAGTGGGGGACAGCAGATGGCATGGTGGTTAAGGTGGCTGGATTTCCACATTTCCAACCATAGTTCTACTCCAGGACCTAGTGGCTTGAAACTCAAGCAAGGTTCATGTGCTTACTTGTCTGAAATACCAAGAGGAGAAAGGAGGAGAAGGAATTTCTGCATGGCCATCCCCCTGAAGGGTGATTTCTCACTTTCCTTATCTCTGTATCTCTCTTTCTCTCTCCTTTTCTTTGGCAAACAGATGTGCCATTTGGCAAAAACCTAAAAAAGAAAGAAAGATAATGTGACTATCTAAACAAACACACCATTTGTTCAATATGCTAAATTTTAATTTACCAATTTTCAAAGAAATATATGTATTTTTAAGACCTAGAATTATATTTCTAAGTCAAGGCATCATTTTCTTGTTTTTAGTCAAAACACGTCTTTAATTAGAACATAGGAATTGGATACTTCTCATTACTCACCTCTAGAATGCAAAGCCTGTTACAGAGTCGGGCACAACTATAATATGTGACAATATCTGCACATTAGTAATGAGCAGACACTGCAAAGGCCTAATGAAATACTCCTTCCCTAATCATGTCTTCATGTCAAAACTTTATATATTCAAATAGTTCCTATCATTTCTAGACAGTGATAAATATTACAAAATCTTATTCTTCATGATATTACCTGGATCAAATAAATCAATGCTACCTCAATCATTTTTTAAATGTGCATGAGAGTGTGTGTGTATGTGTTAGCAGGTGTAAATAAATATTAGCTGTTTAGCACAATGTGTGTTATATTAGCAGTATTGAGAACAGTAAAACCCAGAATGTTAACATCTATTCTTTGATTTCTGTAAACTTCTTTACAATATTATTTTATCCCCCTTGTTTCTTTTTTCTTTTTTTTTTTCTTTTTTTGCTGTGGTAAGATCATGTTACTGTACTTTGCAAATTTTTTTACGTTAATTTGCAAATTCTTTTTAATTCCATCAGTTGATACCCTCCCTTTTCCTGTCCTCATAATGCAATGCATGAATATGAATTATTTTCTAAATCTTACCTCTTTACTCCAGAGAGTTAAATATTCTCCTTTCATTTTGTAATTATTTTTTCTCCATTAATTCTATTTCCATGTTCTTAAGGCATGTTTCTTTTACATCTCAATATCTTTCTATGTTTTCTTTCATGAATGCGATCCCTTCAAGTTGCTTTATTTATGCTTAGGTTCATGGATTGGAGAATAAAGGGTAAGAAATAGCACAAGTGTTTAATTACTGTGAGATGCACATGTCTTAAGATGACCTTCTGAGTCACATCTGTGACACCTCCTTCCCCTTGAATGTGGATGGAAATGGATACTTGCTGTTGCCAGGTGAATATGGCAAAGCATGTGAATTTGTCACTCCCATGATTGTTTGTACTTTGTGAGATTCCATTTCAGAAGTCCAAAGGTTTAGGTTATCTTCTTGAGAGCTTTAAACCGTGAGGATCCATGTTATAAGAATGCCTGTGGGAGTGCTGTCTGCCTTGGCACTGCAGGTAGCTTCTAGGAGCTCAGATCAGCTGGAAAATGGGGATCTCAGTTCTACACCCACACGACATCAAATTCTGTCCACAACCCCATGGTTTTGGAAGAGGACAGTGATCCATAAAGGAAACAGCCCAGCAGGCAGGTTGATTATAGCCCTCTGGGACTGACCACAGGACCTAGCAAAGTTGGAGCAGGACCTCAGACCCACAGAAACTATGCAATTATAAATGCTGTTCTAAACTATAAACTTTGCAGTACTTTGTTAAGTAGCAATAAATAAGTCATGCATGAGTAATCATTTTTATTGTTGTCAGTCATCATCCATTGGGGTTGCTATCATATCATACGTTGGGAGACTTATAAGCAGTAGAAATTTATTTCTCACAGTTCTGGAGCTAGAAATCCAAGGTCAGGACACCAGGAAGAACTGGTGTCTGGTGACAGTTTATTTCCTTGTGCATAGATGGTGCCTTCGCCTCTATCCTCCACTGTAGAAGACCAAAGTGTTTCTGTCAATTTTCTTTTCTTTTCTTCTTTTCTTTCCTTTTTTCTTTTCTTTTTCCTCTTCTTTTATATTTAAATTTTTGCTAGAGGGCACATGCACTTGAGAGAGAGAAAGAAAGAAAACACCTTCTAGTGGGGAAGGTCATGCTGTAATCCCTTCTCCTCCGTTCTCCTCATAGGATTTTGGGCATACATACACACATGCCAGGTGTGTTTTTCTAGCAGCTGAGTCTAGAATCCTATCACATTTGGCAGTCCACCATGTGGGATCCAGAACCTTAACCACCACACCACCTCCTGGCCTCAGGTCACTTTCATAAAGGCACTAATCCAGTTAAGGACAGAGAGGGCAAGGTCTCATGACCAAAGCAGTCCTCATTGGGCTCTTGTTCTAATACCATCACCTTATAGATTTCAATATAAAATTCGAGAAGGGCCCCAATCATTGAAATCATAACCTTGTTATATTAAGATTTTTTCTTATTCTTCAAATTTATTTTTAGAGGATTTTACCTTAAGCCATGAATGCTGGAGGAAGAGTTGAGGGGTGGAGAGAAATAGAGACAGAGACAGTGAGAGGGGGGAATAGCCACATCGCAGCCCCTTCTACTTTACTTTTCTCGGGATTTTGGGCACACATGAACACGTGCCCAATGTGATTTTCTTTTTTTCTTTAAATAATAATTATTTATTTATTCATTTATTCTGATCTGACCAGAGACAGAAACAGACAGAGAAAGAGGGAAAGTGAGAAGGCTAGCCACCATGTCTGGGACTCAAACCATGGTCAGCCATGTGGGAATGTCCAGCACCTTAACCACCACACCACTTGCTGGTCCCGTCCAATGTGATTATCAAGCCACCAAGTCTGGGACTTGAACTGCTGTTGACCATGTGGGAGTCCAGCATCATAACCACCATGCCAAATGCTGGCCCAATATTTTCTGTCATCAAAGCATTAAGTAAACATGCAGGCAACTGTTTTGTCTTTTGAAAATATCCATAAATCATATCAGCATACTTATTTTTTTAACAAAATGAATTGGAAAATAGACTGAACTCTTAGGTTCAGTGTTTTTCTATATGATAACTTAGAAAGCATTTTTGGATATAGTAGATTAAAAAAAGACTTATTTTATTTTATTTCTTTGGGATTAAACAATATTAACTAAATTTCTCAGTAAATAATTTTAAACTTCGTTTATAAAAGATGGTCCAAATGACACATCAAACAGCTATGAACCTAATCTATGCTTTGCCGTATAACATTAAAAGGGACATCATTAGGAAACATAGGAGAATCTGATTGGTGCGTTCCTGATGTGATTATAGGAATATTATGTATAAATAATAACACATACAAAAAATGAATTCTTTATGTGTTTAAATAATGAATATGTAAATTTAGAAAGAATTCTAGTCTGAGACAATACCATGTGTGATTTCAATCATTTCCTATTTATTGAGACTTGTATATTAATCTTTTATATGCAGGAATCTGTTTATTTTGTCAAGCAAGTTTCATACATTGTTTTGATTTATTTTCTTAATTCATTTAATAGTATTGCTCAAGCTGATTATTTTTTTTCTTAGGTTTGAAGTTTGGAGGATTTACTCTTCATCTAGTAATAACACAGCCTACCTGTTCAAAAGCGAAATGCCAGATGCAATGAAATACAATTTAGGGCATGAATTTTCAAAGATGCAATCAAAAAGGAGGAAGTGATATTTCCATGAAAGGCCCCAATGGTAACATAACAGCTGAAACTAACAGCAGTTCTGATTCTTGTTAATGCCTGACTGTATCATCCTATCTGCAAAATTGCTCTGTGAACATCTTCGCTCTAAGGTAAGCCAGATAAAAATGTTTTTCAATATGTGGTTGTTACTTACAACAAAATGCCCTTTCTGAAAATGAATTTGGTTAGTGATCGCTATGAAAATTATAATACTCTAGTTCTTTATAATTTGCAAATCTTTACTCACCCTCTTTAAAAACTTGTAATGGAAGGTGCCATAGAGTGTTACATAAATATTAATAAATATTAACATGTCAGATTATCTGAGATGATCTGCTGTTTGGCTATTCATAATGTTGATGCTTTATCTTAAAATATAATCTCTTTTTAACTTTGGTAGAACAATTGCCCATGATATATAGTCGCAAGACTCCATAAACACTAAATCAACATTGGGACATGCTTCCTAATATGACAGTGTTCCATGAGCACAAGTTTCACAAGATTTCTGTCCAGGAGCCCATACATCAAGTGAATTATATGGGAGCTTTGGGCCCATTTATTGAGACCTCCAGAGGCAGAGAGAGATCGAACAAGGCCACCTTTTCACCAGCGATAAACCATCCTCTCATGGACCGGATTTTTTAGAACTTAGAGTGAGTCTAGGAGAAGTTTCTCATCAATAATACATCATGATTTTTGTAAAACATTTATTACCTATTTTTTGTTTGTCTCCCCTAATTCTCTCTACAGATCCTCATTCCCCATTAGGACAAAGGTGGAAAAAAGGCATTTTCTATTATTGAACGTGGCCCTTCAAAAGCATGTGTTGGAAACAAGCATATTCAACTCAAGTGTGTTGGGAAAAGGGACCTAATGAGAGCTAATTAGGCCATCAGGTAGGAGAAAATGGATTAGACATTGCCATGGGAGGGGTTCATTATCAAATGGGGTGTTCAGGCCCCTTTCTTTCTCTCTTTCTCTCACACTTCTCCCCTCTGCCATGGGAAGACACAGCAAGAAAGCTCTCACCAGATACTGGCCTCTTGATCTTGGATTTGTCAGCCTCCAAAACCTATGAGATAAATTTCAGTTCTTTGTAAATTACCCTGTCTCAAGTATTCTGTTATACTAACACAAAATGCACTAAGACAGTAACAGTAACAGTTTTTCATAAAATTTACCTGTAAAGAAATGAATGTATCCTCAAAACTGAAATTTGATCAGAATTAAAAGCTTTACAGCATGATGCTAGTTTATTCTGACACTTATACAATGATGACTTTGGTCCATGCTACAAAATATATTTAAATATATATATATTTAAATATAGAGTATGTGCTCTGCTCCAATCCATGGTGCAAATATACTCTGGATCCAGGACACTCACACACCCCAGTGTTGTTGCAGCTGACCACAGCGCTTCCTTAGGCAGTGGGATGTCACTGTGAGAGATGTGAACTGAAGCTTTTAAGAAACTGACATGGTTTGGATTGTTTCTTTTTAAACTTTTTAAAAAATAATGTACTTTTCTCTTTATTTATGCTAGGGCACTTGCACACACATGAGAGAGAGAAAGTGAAAGAGACTGAGAGAAGAAGAGTTCTCTGATCACACCACAATCTCTTTCCACCAGTCCTCCAGCCCATCAGATCTTGGGTATTTACACACGTTTCTGGCTTGTTTCATAATGGATCAGGCTGGGGATTTGAACGGCATATGCCACAGGGGCTCTGGCTTCTCTGAAGTGGCACATTACTGTTGTACCATGGAGCCAACCATTGGCTTGCTTCTTGCCCTATTGTGAACCTTTATGGAGCCAGCCGTTGACTTGCTTCTTGCCCTGTTGTGAACCTTCATGAGAAAAGAATGCCTGGGTGCCCTGTAGTTTGGGCTCTGCAAGAGGATCAATAATAGTCTCCCAAAGACAACTATGGCCTATTCCTCAGAACATGTGAATATATTATCTGACATGACAAAGTGACTTTGTAGACATGATTAAGTTAAACTCTCTAAATGGGGAGATGATCCTTGATTATGTGGGTGGACCAATATAGTCACAGCAGTTTTCATAAGAAGAAAGTACAATAATCAGAGAGAGAGAGAGAGGGAGAGGTGATTCAGAAGCAGATTGAAGTGGCACCGAAAGAGCCACCAGCCGAGGATCATGGCTGAACTTTAGAAAGCAGAAAATACAAGAAAACACATCCTCTCTTGGGAGCACTAGAAAGAATACAGCCCTGTTAACACTTTAATTTTTAAACTTCTGGTGGCCATAAGTGTTAGATAATACATGTGCATTGTTTCAGTCAATAAGTCTGTAGTAGTTTGCTAGAGTAGGAATAGGAAACTAACATGTTATCTAGGAACACATATGATATAGACTAATCCCACAGTGAGGTCCAGGCCAGCCAGTTTGTAGTCTGAAACAGAGCTGTCCCAGGTAAACCCTAAAATTCATCCAGTTGAAATGCCTGCTGTCTCTTTCTTCCCTTTTCTCTCTCTTGTTCTCTCTCTCTCCATTTTAATAACAATAAAATTATAAATAGATGAATGCACAATATATAGATTCTGTTCTGAACTTGCTATAGGTACTAGACACTACCTCTTATATATTGTTTCATATCTACTTATATCAATGCATTTATCCTTTTAATGGGTTTACATTTCCAAACACCACACTTTACTGGATGGCTGGATGAGCAATTAAATCCAGCCTAGCTATTCTTACTATGTAACAAAAGAATATAGAATTTTGGTATATCTGACAAATGTCATAATGTGGAAAATCTGAATTAGAAATTAATTGTTCAGAATTGGTTCATTACAAATACACATTAATGTTAATTCTTGATGAATGATCAATCTTACATCTGGCCTGAGTGCTGGTGATTAAAATTTAGATGAAAAAAAAAAAAAAAGTACTGAGTTTAGAATTTATATGCAGCATTTAATTTTTTTCTTTTTGAGTAATCAGATTGAATTTCTTCTTAAAATTACAAAAACAGAGAAATAGGCCTCAACTACTGGGAGAAAAAAAAGAATATTTTTGTGTCCTTTGTTATCTCATTAGATATTAAATTTAAAAGTCTAGTAATTTAAAACACTTGAATTGTGTTTATTTGGAAAATCTACATGGATTTTATAGCACATGTATTTAGTTACTTAAAGCAAATGTAGGTAATTCAATATAAAATAAATAAACACTCTTATTTACGATTTCAAATTAATCTTTTAATTCATGTGCATGGTATTTTTTGCCCAGATCACAGGGAAAAAAAATAGATAAGTAAGCATTTGAAATTCAGAACTATACCTGTTTTGTGAGGTTCTTTCCTTCTCCAAAGGGTAGATTGAATGAAGACACAAGGAATTAGAAACAGATGCATGGCACTGATGCCATATTGTTTGTTGGGTGAGTTTCGTGGGAGCTCACAAAGCTCTTGTAGGCTGGGAAAGTGTACATAGCAGCACTTGAAGCACTTCCTCCCTCTAGGAGGTAGTAACATGCACGGAAAATGCTCATAGAGTGCTTCCTCCCTATCGGAAGTCACAGTGCGTGGAGCTAAACCAAGTGGAGTCAAGGCTGAGCTGAGCCAAGGCCATCAAGGTGCATCAGCCTAACCGAGGCTGAGCACAACAGGGCTAGCTAGCCGGGCACAGCCCGGCTGCTCAGTGCAGGGCAGAGCAGCACAGGACAGAACTGAGCTGACCAGGTGCCCCCAATCTCTAAAAGGATCTGCAGACAATCGCGGGTCATTGTCCAAACCAGACTGTCACTTCGGCACATGCACATTACATTCAATGGTGTAAAACAAAGAGTTGCATAATTGCATAATGTGCAAACACATTAGAGCTAATAACATATGTGGTTTACCCTGTGGCCTTCAAACAAGGTAAGATACAAGGTGAGGGAGCTAGAAGAAACTATTCTGACTTCATTTGCAATACAATGCTCAATCCTCTTTTAATCATCTAATATACTGATACTGAGGTTAAAAGAAATATACCGAAGGAGGTCGATATGTTGTGAGTTGCTAAAAATAGCCCCAGACAACAAACATGGCCACCTAGGACTGGAGGTCCAGCAAAGAAGAGATCTCCCAAATGAAATAGTTGCCTTTGTGTGTTTTAAAATGCTGTTACTATTACTATTATTATATTATTAAGTACTTTGCCACCAATGCAGTTTCAACAGAAGTACCAGCATGTGACAAGCTGAATCAATAAAAAAGTTAACTTCCTGTTCATCTAGAATTATTTGTGATTATTTGCAATAAGAATCATAATCATAATAATAAAAAGTAAATAATATTTCAGGAACTTGCATTTGTGTATGCCTGGGTTTCTATCTTCCCACTGAATTTTGATGATCAGAATAAATATAAAGAGCATTTCAATCGTGCACAGTTGACTCAACTCCTAAGTCATTATTAGAATGGCTTTCTAGTCTAACACAGTGTACTAATTCGTATTAAATGGTGAAAAATGCTATATGTAAAACTTATACAAGAAAATAATGTATGTCTATTTTTATTACAAACTTCTGATCTTTGAAAAGCATCTTTTATAAAATGTAGGTCACACATACATAAACATTTTATTACACTGCAATTATCAATGTGTAGCTTGAAATTAGCCAAGAGACAATAAAACATCCAATGCTCTACTTTACAAATTCAGAAATGATTTCTAATGGATTTGCTGTTTCAAAATCCAATTTTCTTTAGCAGTTAGAAAACTAATATGATTATCGGAAAGCCCAAGCTCATTAGCTTCCTTAGGAAATTAATTACCTGCTTTACAGGGAAAAGTACATTAACCCTCTTAATTTCCAGTCTGCCAAAGAAATATTTCCATGTCAGTACAATAAGTGAATAAGGTAATTATATTTTATAAACTATAATTCCTGACACATCATTTTAATCAAAAGAATGACATATTTTATAAAACTGGAAGGATTTTGATGTAATTTCCACTACAAACAATTACTCTTAAAGAACTCAAATTAAATTTCATGATCTAGCTACATGCTTGTGATACATTGGTTTTTATGTTTTTTCATGACAGGACATTTTCCTTAACTCAGTGATTTTTAATATCTGCAAAGAAAATGGCAGATTCTTGAAGGAAGAGTAGTCTCTCAGCTAAATTACAAGTAAAAGCTGCAAGTCTGAATAACATTTCATGTCACAAAACACTATAAATTATACTAATTTCTTTATCACAAAAGGCTTTGAAGAATGTGTTTTCCAAACACCCTATACTATTTTTATCATGATTTTAAGATTTATTGCTACTGCTTAAATTTTGTGAAGGCAATTATGTTTTCGGTTGTCTTCAGAATTATTAAGAGCAAATAAGAGTCGACATTAAATTCCTCTAATTTTAAGAATGAATTAAGTATTTACCTAATATGTCTTAATTTGCTATCAAACATACAGACTGAAATAGTAATGAAGTATGACAAGTAAAAGGAATTTGACAGAGAACCTATTGTAGCAAAATCCCCAAAGAAGGAAGAAACGGAGAAGGGATTGTGGTGTGGCAGTCTGCTGAGGGGGTGGGGGAAGGAGATACTTACTCTCTCTCTGTCTCTCTGGTGAGTACCCATCTCTCTGGCATATGACACACACACAACACACACATACACAAACAGAGACGGAAATAGCCTGCAAGAAGAAGCTATATAAGAAAAATTAGAATGAAAAAAAATGCATTTTACCATATGGCATGGGTATTGCTGGATAGAGACATGGAGGAAAAGTCACAATACACCCTGGGAGGAAGGCCACTCGGTAATCCCTTCTCCTCTGTTCTCCTCTAGGGATTTTGGGGCACATGCACACGTACCCTGCGTGTTCTTCAAGGCACTGGTCCAGGACTAGAACTGTGAAATCTGTTATGTGAGATCCAGAGCCTTAAGCACCATGACACCAGCCGGAATTAAAAAGTTATAATTTTAAAATATAAATATTTAAAATATAAACAATAAAATTATTTTTATATTAAATATTTTCAATCATATTAGCTATTAGGCATGCAATGTTAATACGTTCTTTCTCTACATATATTTACTTGTAGAATTTGAACATTATGTAACATGTGGTAGAATTATACCAACACTGAGACCAGCAGATGGCATAATGGTTACCTTGTTGGACTCCCACATAGTCAACCACAGCTTAAGTTCTGGACCTGGTGGCTTAAAACTCACACTGGTTGTGTGTGTGTGTGCATACCCCAAATCCTGAGAAGAGGATGGAGAAGGGATTACAGCATGGCCATCTCACTGATTTCTCACTTTCGGTATGTCTCTCTGTCTCTCGGGTGAGCACACATGCTTCCTATAGCAAAAATCTCTCTCTAAAAGAAAAAAGAGAAAGAAAATATGCCAACATTTACATTGGACTTT
>NW_006159558.1:143990-157968 GCF_000334495.1 Tupaia belangeri chinensis | reverse complement strand
GCTCTTCCTTCAGATACTGGGAATCTATTGTCTGTTCCCCTTCTGTAACTTCAGGGCTCTAGGTACAAGATGCATGCAAATAAGTCCCCAAAATGATGTCTAGTTTAGAACTCTATTGGATTTAAATTCTAATCATTGGGCGAATTTTTAGAAATAAAATTCCAGTTAGATATGTCATTGTTACTGGGGTTTGGATAATGGTTTGCCCCCTAAAAGTTCATGTGTTGGGACCTGCTTGTATTTGAAAGGTTTTTAGTGAAAAAGTAATTCCTTCATGTTGTCCCAGAATGGTGCATTATGTGTGATCAGGTCATTAGGACGTGGCTCCCATGACTGAGTAGGAAAGAAAGTAAGACAGAAAGCAACCGCATGGATACAGACCACGCTCCACTCTGTGTGAAGCTTTGCCTAACACTATTTTTGTGAGAGCATTGAGCTTTTAGTCACTAAAATTATTGGTGATAAATAAAGATAAATCTTTATTTACTTTCTTCTTTTTTCTTTTTGTTTTTCTTGCCAGAGTTTGCATGCACTCACCAAAGAGAGACAAAGAGAGAGAAAGAAAGCACACCACTGATTGGGCTTGGTCATCCCACGGTCCCTCCTCCGCCATTTCTGCAGCCTGAAGGGATTTTGAGCATGTATGCCTATGTGCTTTGTGCATTTATCAAACTTCAGGATCCAAGATGTGATTGCAGGGTAGGCCATGTGGGAGCAATACGGTTTCCTTGACCATGAGTCTTGGAGCCAACCTAGTCTATACTTTTTTAAGAGTCGTCCAAGCACTGGCATTTCTGTTAGCAATGGAATAATGGACTACAACAAACATTATTCTGAAATCTACTCTTTAAAGTTAATATATGAAAAATAAAATATTTATTATAAATAGATATGTGTACTGCTTGCTCGAAAGTACCGTGTTAATACAGCCTATAAACACTGGCCCTGAGTCCTTTATTTGAAAGTTTCTGTGGTTGTCGAAGTGGGACTCTAGTCAGCCTGAAGCCACATAAAGTGAAAATTGCCTATAATGTATAACTGATCATCAAGAAAAAGGTTTCCTGGGACCAGCAGTTAGCGTAATGGCTATGTCACTGGACTCCCATGTAGTCTACCGTGGTTCGCGTCCCGGACTCATTGGATTAAAACTCACGCCGGGCGCATGTGCGTGTGTGCCCAAGATCCCGAGAGGAGAATGGAGGAGAAGGGATTGTGGCATGGCCATCCCCCCTGGGAGGTGATTTCTTGCTTTCTGTCTCTCTGTCTCTCTCTCTGTCTGGTGAGCGCACGCACCCAATAGCAAAAGCCTCTCCAAAAAAAAAAAGAAAAAGAAAAAGAAAAGAAAAAAGAAAAAAGATTTTCCAGTCTTCTTCTCCTCAGCCTGCATAGAGGCTTAATATTCATTTTCTAGACGAGGAAATTTTGGGCTTCTGTGATAGAAATTTTCTCCCCACCATTCTAAATGAAAATTTCAATATATGTATATTGAAGATTTCCCTAGGACATTGTGTAAACTCAAGTTTAATAATGAATGAATTATCTTCTAATTTTGTGTGTTCTTTTAGATATTTATTGCTTAAATTTTAAAATGTTTTAAGATCCTGCATATCATTGTTTGAAATATGAAACAAATATTTATTTTTATTATTAATTTTTATTTAAATTATTATTTTAGTAAGTGCTATCACATTTTATTCTTCAGATAACTTCTGTGTCTGCATGTGTCAAAAAGAAGAACTATAATGGGACCAGAAGTTAGTGTAATAGCTATGTCCCTGGACTCCCACGTAGAAGACTGTGGTTCGAGTCCTGGACCCGGTGGCTTAAAACTCACGCCAAGTGCGTGTGCATGCATGCCCAAGATCCTGAGAGGAGAATGGAGGAGAAGGGATTGCGGCGTGGTCATCTCCCCTGGGGGATGATTTCTCTCTTTCTGTCTCTCTGTCTCTATCTGTCTGTCTGGTGAGCACACGTGTCCTATAACAAAAACCTCTCCAAAAAAAAAAAAGAAGAAGAACTATAACATAAACTCTTTTACTTAAATAATATCTGTCAAATTAGAAAAGAGCTTTTATGTGATGAGTGGAAATTTCAGCTCTGTGGTCTTCCACCTATATAAAACATTAATCCCAGACTAACCATGAGCTAAACAGTAGACAAACTCAAACTGAAGGGTAGTCTGTATAATAAAGACCAATATCCTTTAAAATTGCCAAGAGCACGAAGAAAAGTCAAGTCCGAAAAACAGCCAGAGACCAGAGAAGGCTCCAGAGACATGATGCCTAAATAGAACGTGCTATCCTAGAAGAGATCCTGGAGCAGAACACAGGCATTAGGGAAGATGGAGCAGCATTCAATCAATGATGGAATTTAGCTCATAAGAATGTATTGATATCCTGAAACATGTGGTGCCTATCTGCAGTTCTGACAAATGCACGAGAGCAACAGAAGACAACAGTTGGGGAAACTGGGTTACTATGTCTCTGTACTCTGTTTACAACTTTCTGTAACTCTATACTTATTTCAGAATGAAGTTTATTTACATAAAATACATCACTCAGAAAGAGGTCAATAGATTATACAAATTAAGTCATAAATAAAACAGCCATTTAAAATAATTGCTTTCTTTATATCCTTCATCCTTTGGTATGATAGAAATTTAGAGCATAGCATTTATGAGAAAGTAAGAAATAAAAATGACATATTTTCTAGGTAGAATGTACAGAGGGCCATAGGGAAATGCATAATTCACCATTATCTTATGGTGGTAAAATAGCCTTCTGTCTCTCCATTTGGAAATACTGCAAATTAAATGAAACTAACTACCAGAAGACAATATGAATATCAATTGTAAATTTCATTTTCAAATAATTGCCTTTCCAGATTCCTAGAAGAATTTATAACACTCCAACTAGATTTTAATTTGACCTTCTGAAAGCGAGTCAGTTTAACAAGGATACCTAAAATGGAAAACCGTCCTGAACTGTTTGAGTTCCACCAACCCATTTCTTTGGTGAGAAATTCATCACGTGGCCTCGTGAGATCAATCAGAATCCCATTATTTGGAGAACTGACGTCCCTGAAAACTAAAGCAGGCTCATTCTCTGTGTGACATCACAGCACATATACATGCAAATGTGGAAAATAAGGGTTTCACTGAGCGCACTCATAAAATAATAGAGTTGTTTTTGTACCCAGAGAAAATCTATTTCTTGCTCAGGAAAAATCACAACTCAACATGGAAAATGATGGAGAATCATGGCATCTTTCCCGCACTTGGAAAGAACAACAAATGCATGCTGGTTTTAGGGTTGCACTCGATTTGTTATAACAAGGCTACCATGGCAACCACTGCTGATGATAAAACTCAAGGAGGAGGAAGAGAGAAGAATAAAGGTTCTTGCCTGGTGGACCTCATTTATTTTCTTTCAGTCATTAGTTTCAAAAAAGTGGAAATACTGATATTTCTTTCCTCCCACCAATTTGTATAAGCCAACTCCAAATTTGCATAGATACTTCATCCAATCCCATGCAAGGCTCACTCAGTCCTCACAGGGGAAAAAAAAAAAGATGGAAGAAATTAGATGCTTTTTTCCAAATGACTTTACCTCTATGTATCAGGGAGACATTAGAGTAAGTAAACTATTTCTCACGTAGAAGGAAGTCCCTTGTAAAAGGTTACAGAGGAAACCTAATGGGAAAGAAATAACAACTGTGATAAATGGTACTCCTCATAGGATTGAATTAACTCAGGCATAGACAGCCCAGAGAGTTTTCTCCTCTGACTCAGACAATGGGATGTCCTTTGGTATCTCTGTAGTCCCTAATGTGGGGAAATATGCTGAGGAATTACAATGACATTTGACATTTGAATGAGAGCAATGACTTCTGATAAAGCATTACACAGACCTGAGAGACAGCAGGGAGCGCAACATTTCAAAGCAATGAATGGTGTTATACAGTTTGTAATGCTTCGCACAGCTAGCTCAAATTTCCTGTACAGTCAAGTCAGAGAAGTGATAATCATATTTAGATGGGCTTTTTCTTCTCCAAAAATACTAAATTCAGTGATCTGCCTTTTTGTTTATTTATTTATTTAATTCTATTCTTTTGGCAGGGGACACATGTTCTCACTGAAGAGAGTCTGCAGTTCCTTCTCCATTTCCCCCACCTTTCAGGATTTGGTGCATGCACACACAGGCTTCCAGTGTACTTTGTCAGCCCCTGGGTCCAGAACTCAGTGTGCAGTCTGCCATGTAGGACCCACTCCCCTTAGCCACTATGCCGCTGACTGACCTGGTGATCTGCCTTTAAGGAAAACATTGGGATTATTACCCTGTCATGGCCCTGTGTTTACATTGAAGTTACTTTATGAGAGGGATGGCAATGAAAATGGACACTCCAGGTCATAAGCAATGAGTCTGTGTGACAGGCTGGCAAATTCACACGCTCAGCACTGACCGAGAGAAGCTTCTAGTCTAAGATTGCCATACCATGCTTTTATTTAAGTGCTGAAAACCACTCTGAAACAAACAACTCTCAGAAACATGGGATAAAAATATTAAAGTCACTTGAAATTTGAGATTCACTAAAGTTAAAAAAATATATACTTAAAAGGGTATACTTCCCACAGAAGTGAAACATCCAAAAATATACTATGAAAACCAAAACAATATCAATAAGTATATTGTTTGATTTCACAGATAAGTATAGTATAACTTTTTAAACCTCTTTGGGCCAGTCCATAGTGTGGTGGTTAAGGCAGCTGGATCCCAAATGACCAACAGCATGGTTTGAGTCCTGGCCCTGGTCACATGAGAGACATGCTGGCTCATGCCCAATATCCCAGTGGAGAAGAAGAGGTTTTGAAGTGACCATTATCCATAGGGATTGCTTTCCAGTTTCTCACTGTCTCTGCTTCTCTCCAGAGAGTGCAGGTACTCTCTGACAAAATTAAAAATAATAAATAAATAAATAAATAAAAAGAAAAAAGAATCCACTTTTTCAAGTTTACTTATTATTTTTCCTGAGAGTCCAAGAGGCAAAGAGAAAGAGAGCTTCCCTTGACAAGGTCTTCATGTTACCATCCTCCTCCTATTCTGGTAGCCAGCCAGGATCATTAGCCATTCCAGGGTGTAGAGGAGGACTGTGGTCATAGAGCCAGAGATGTCTCACACGGTCTCTTACATCAAGACACAGCACCATACCATCTATGCCGCTGAGACTGAGCCTGAAACAGCTATTCTAAATAAAAAGAATGAAAAGAAAAAGAAATAGGTGAAGAGAAACAAACGAATGCAAATAAAGGTGACACTTTTGGCATTTCATTGTTAGAAACTAACATTGTTAACAGTCTCAAGCCCTGTCATGATGGAATTATCAATGTAACAAAAGTAGTTACTTATATTGAGTCGATCAAAATACTTATTGATTATTAAACAACTGAACATTGTAATTACACACATAGGAGAATGTCTATTTTTCAATTTTAAGCAACTTTGTTTTAAGTGCCATTGATTACCTAATATAGATATTTTTCGTATCATGAACTAGGGAATCTAGAAAACCTAGAGATGGATAATTACACTTGCATATATCTTTCAGCCAGAGTAAAGTTACCTATTGAATATTTTATGTATCACTACAAATGTTCTGCCCATGCATGGAGATGCTAAGGCAGTGGGACTGGCACGGTGGTGCATGCCTGTGATCTGAGCAGCTCTGGAGTTGAGGCAGGGAGATCACAAGCTTGAGGTCAGCCTGGGCTACATCGCAAGGCTCGGTCTAAAAGAGCTGGCCACACTGATGGTGACGTGTGCTTGCAGTCTCAGCTATGTGTATATATCCACAGGCATGGTTAAACCAATTAACAATTAAGTAATGAAGTATTTTCTCACATATTTATCTATCTTTCTTTGTGGTAAGAACACTTTAAAAGTACTTTCTTAGTAATTTTCAAATATACGTTATGTTGCTATTAAGTGTATAGTCACTGTGGCATATGATGGATCTCTTTAACTTATTCCAGCACACCTGATGTGTTTATGTTGAAGAACTCACCACGCTCCCAAATATTTCCTAAAGAATTTTGTTTTTGATATTAGGATGGGTGAGGGTCCAGCAGGTGACATGGTTGTTAAGGGTCTGGACTCCACATGAGCAACCACAGTTCAAGTCCTGAATCTGGAGGCTTGAAAATCATGCTGGGCAAGTGTCCATATGTGCCCAAAAATCCCAGGAAGAGAGTAGAGGAGAAAGGACTGTGGTGTCTGACTCTCTGTTTCTCTCTCTCTATGGAGAAAACAAACACCCTACAGCAAAAACCTTAAAAAGAAGAAAGAAAAAGGCAAGAAAAGAAAGAAGAAAGAAAAGTAGAAAGAAGAAAGGAAAAAAGAAGAAAAAAATAGAAAGGAGAAAAAAGAAAAAGAAAGATAGAAATCAAAAGAAAGAAAGAAAGAAAAAGTAAGGCTGAATCAGAACTTTTTCACGTCTACCAGCTCAAATTATTTTTTTGAATATTTGGTAAGCAGCTCTGAATTGAGTTTTATGTATGATTTGTATGCTGGGCATTTGATTTTCAACAGTTTGACTACTGACATGTAAATATTTTCTCAAAAATATTTAAAACCATACCAACTCTTGTTATAGAGTCACAAACAAAATTATACCAAATATTTTGAACATTATCTTTAAAATTCCGTTTTTTGAAATTTCAAATGTTACTTATTAATTGTCAATAACTATGGAGTATGAGCAAAATGTTTTGATATGTAAAGTAAATTTTTGTGGGGAAAAGTAAACATAAATAAATAAATGATTAAAAATATTTTTGCATTGTTTTGCTCTATTTATTGAATTATATTACTTTCCCTGAAGCTAAAGTTTTAAGAAGTATGACCTCTGTTCATAATAAATACATATAGAAATTTGTCAATTTTTACATTTATTGATACAATCTTATGCATTGTAGAACATTGTCATTTCCATTCAACATTGTTTCTCCAGAAAATATTTTAAATAGTTTTTTTATTTAATAAGATAGTTTACTTATGATTTCCATGGTAGAAAGAGAAAGACAGAGACCCTCAACTGGTCTTTATACTGCAGCCCACCCCAGCCTCAGCCAGCCCTGATACAAGGAAGAATACAGACCTGGAGGTGCAGGGAGCCCTGGGGTGCTCACTCAGAACCTTCCCATGCAAGTTCAGAATCACAGAGTGCTGAGTTACTGCTGAGCCACCAGCCGTTCCCTTATTTATTTATTAAGTTTTTTTTTTCCTTTTTTATTCATGATAGAGTGAAGCCCATGAGAAAAAGAGAAAGAGCACCTTCCACCTTCCACAGCGTCTGATCCTGCTGTGACCCACATTTCTCGAGCCCGTGAGATCTTGGGTGCTCCTGTGTGTGCCCAGCATGCTTCAGCCTGCAGGCTGGGGATTCAAACTAGAGTTGCCTTGAGCTGTGAGTTACCACTACAGTGTGGGGCTGTCCCAGACTTTTTAATTAATTCATTTATTTCTTCCATGATAGAGAGAGAGTGGGAGCACCCCTCCACTGCTTGCTGCTCCAGCATTCAGCTTCTTCTTATCAGGGGAACTAAAAAACGTTTGTGGTTTATAGTATATATTTTTCCATGCTTTATTTTTTATTTTTTATTTTTTTGCTATAGGGCGTGTGCGCTCGCCAGACAGACAGAGAGAGACATAGAGACAGAAAGCGAGAAATCACCCCCCAGTGGGGATGGTCACGCCGCAATCCCTTCTCCTCCATTCTCCTCTCGGGATCTTGGGCACACATGCACACGCACCCGGCGTGAGTTTTAAGCCACCGGGTCCAGGACGCAAACTGTGGTCAACTACGTGGGAGTCCAGCGACATAACCATTATGCTAACTGCTGGTTCCCTATTCTGATTTTTAAAAAAAAAATTTAAATTATTTATTTTTCCACTCATTTATTTATTTATTTTTAATTTGACCAGAGAGAGAGAGAGGGGAAGGTGAGAAAGTGAGCCAACAGGTCCGGGACTCAAACCATGGTCGGCCATGTGGGAGTGTCCAGCGCCTTAACTACCATGCCACCTGCTGGTCACCCTATTCTCACTTTTTAATTACGCATTTTTCCTTTTGGAATGGACATTCTGTATATTTATATTCTAGAACATTTTCAGTTAATGGTTACATTAATTGGACATATTGCCATCATTTCATATCTTGTTTTTAAACTTTAATTGGATGGCAAGAAATCAATGTTTAATCTGGGGCTAATTTTTCCTACACCCCAGGCAAAAACATTTTAAATGTTTTAGCTAATATCCTGTGAAAAGCAAATTCTTGAAACACCTACCAGGAAGGTACTCAAAGAAAAGGAAATACTAAATTTTGTGTGATACTAATTAAATCTTTCCTTTTAATTCCTTTTTTTTTAAGTTTACTTCTTTATTTTTTTTATGCCTAAAGTGGAACAGAGAGAGGCATCCCAACAGTCTTCCTGGTGCGATCCACCCCCTGTTTCAGCCCACCCTTGATCGTAGTCACCTGGGCACACACATAGCCAGTGTGTTTCCCTGGACGGACCTCTGAATATGCATTCCAAATCTCCCAGGTGGGTCGGTCACACGTTACCCCTGTACCACTGCCTGGCTCCATCATTTTATTTCTCATAAAATGGGTTTTCTTTCCATGGATTTGCTTTACAGTATAATTTCAGAATTCATGATATAATATTACTATTTTCCTCAGAAACACTAAAATGAGTTGCTTATTATCAGGTGATAATTCTCTTTCCTGGAACATTATGTTCCTTTAAATATGAAAGCTCCTCAGAACATGAGACTTTGTAGAATTAGCTTTTGCCTAGGTACATTTGTGACAAGAAGTATTGTGTCAGCTTTCAAAATTTTAATGTGTGTCTGAGAAAGGAATACTAGTATCTTCTGAGAGTTATTTGCCTTCAGTGTATCTCACTTCGACACATGCACAGACAAGTGGTATGTTTCTTTTTGTTTTTTTGTTTGTTTGGTCTTTCAGTTTTTTGCCATAGAGTGTGTGTGCTCATTGGAGAGGAACAGAGAAAAACAGTGAGAGGGAAAGTTAGAAATCACCCTAGGAGAGATGGTCACACAACAATCCTTTCTCCATTCTTTTCGGATTGTGGTCATTCTACTTCTATTCACACATTTTTTTAGGTTTTTTTTTCTAAAGTTTATTTTAAATTTTAATTTGGGTCTAATCACATACATCTTTACAGTGTACAACATTTCTTTTTCAAGCATGAATATCATGGATAATAGTCAGGACAAAGACATTACTACATACATTATCATCAGCAAATAGCTTTTTATTTTTTTGTCAATTAGACGTAATTTTTTTCTTCCTCTACACATTTTTTAATCATTCTCCTATCCGTGTATGCATTAAAACAGAACCAAATTGGGACCAGCAGGTGGCATGGAGGTTAAAGCAATGATCCCATATGGCTGACTATGCAGTTCAAGTCTTGAACTCAGTGACTTGAAAAATGCCAGATATATGTGTGTATGTGTGTGTGTGTGTGTGTGTGTGTGTGTTTGTGGTATGTGTGTATGCTCAAAATTCCGATAAAAGAATGGAGGAGAATGGATTGTGGTGTGGCCATACTACCTGGGGAGTGATTTCTCACTTTCCCTCTCTTTCTCTTTCCTTCTCTCCAGAGCACACATGACCTATAGCAATCTAAAAAAAAAAAAAAAAAAAAAAAAAAAAAAT
Organism: Tupaia belangeri chinensis; assembly: GCF_000334495.1. NCBI lineage: Eukaryota > Metazoa > Chordata > Mammalia > Scandentia > Tupaiidae > Tupaia > Tupaia belangeri. The sequence goes on along the minus strand of NW_006159558.1, from coordinate 148,224 downwards.
AGAGCAAAATCACCCCAGAAAAGCTGCCTCTTGGAAAAAATAAAAATATTGCACTTCATTCTGAAGTATTGCATGGATTTCTGATAAACTATATCTGTTCAGACAACTAGTTACATTGATCCTTCTACCTTACTAAAACAAAACAAAACAAAACAAAACAAAACAAAAACAAAAACAAAAACAAACCAAAACACACACTTGGAAATTTCCCCAATGCTTTGTATAAACCTTATATATAGACTCAGATACTATTATCTGAATAATAAAACACACACAATTAATAATTCTTAAGCCAAGTACTATTTGAATAGCATGGTAGATCAAAAGCTAGTGACATTTCTTCTATGCAAGCAAATGTGATTCAAAATTAGAAGATCTATTAATCTAATTTGTAATATTTATTGCATCTAGATAAAAAATTTCACTATATTTTAAACTAGCATTAATAAAAATCAAAGTACAATCCCTAGGAAAATACAGATACGTTTTTAGAAAACCAGAATATAGATGAAACTCTGCTGTTAATCTATCTGAAAGTCTGGTTATATTTAGTGATAAAATAAAGGAAATATTGTCTTTAAAGACAAATTTTTTTTCCTGGTAGAACTAACCCATCTATTTAAAAAAGGTAGACATAACAATTAGTATGTAAATTGGCAAGAGAGAAGCATTTCTAAATTAGTATTATTTGCTATTAATGATTTATCTGTAGAAAACCCACGTGAATAAACTAATGAAGTTAATAAATACTAGAAAGGCTCGGAAGGCTCTCTGATTTTGTTAAATTAAAATTCTTTTATTTATTAATAACTCCTAAGCAATTAAAAAGTGTTAACTCCAGATAACATTCCAAAACAAAGCTACAGAGCAACTATATATTACTTATATATTAAAAATTTCATAAAATCTAATGAGCAACATAGAAGATAAGATCAATTGAATACATAACATATTTCATCCTAAAAGAATCTGGTATTGAAAGTTAAAAGTTCCTTTAAGGTAATTTACAAATTCAACATAATAATATTTATTATATTATCTGGTAGAACTTATTGTTGAATCTATGAAATATCTAAATTAGAGTTAGCAGAAGGCATAGGGATTATGCCACTGGATTTCCACATGGCTAACTGTGATTCAAATCCCAGACCTGGTAGCTTGAATATCAGCCTGGGGGTGTAGCCACAATTCCAAGAGAAGAAAGGAGAAGGGATTGTGGTGTGACAATCTCTTCTAGGGTGATTTCTAACTTTCTGTCTCTCTAATGAGCACACATACTCTATGGCAAAAATCTTAAAAAAAAAAAAAGAAAGAAAGAAAAGAGAAACACACCAATCGTGTGTGCATGTATGTTGAAATCCCAAAAGGAGGGATTTCTGGCAAGTGCACACAGTCTCAAACAAAACAAAACAAAAGTACATACACATTTCTAAAGCTATTAGGTACAGGAACTCATTATTTTTATGTCTAACTCAAAAATTAATATTAGTAAAATCACTCCATAAGTCCTGACTTAAATGCTTCTTTCTCTATTCTGTCAGTTTTAAAAAGGGATGGAAATGGTAAATCTTATGGGATCATTGTCATACTTAAATAATGATTGTAATTACATATAGCATAGATGCTGGGCATTTATTAAGCAGGTAAATGTCTGTTTAGCATTTTATGCTAATTAACCTCCATCAGTCAGAACTGAAAAAAAGTGTTTATCTCAGATATTTTGCAAGATTCATTTACTACAATTGCTTCCAGTGTTTTGTAATGTGACAGGAAAAAGGAATAATCTATGCATTAGCTTAATTTGCAAAACAGAAACAAAGAAATACCCCAGTGTTTTTAATATGAGTTAAATTATATTTTATTTACTAAATGTATTCACTATTTCTTTAATTTAATTTAATAATAAGGTAATTAATTTGAATTTTATTTTAAGTTTTAGTGTTTTTACAAGAAAACTTCTCTAATATTCAGTTCATAAACAATTTGCTACTCTCTTACATTGCGATATTATAATATTTTTAGTTGTCCATAGTTCCAAGGTTAGTGGGTTTTGTTATTGTTTTTCTTTTTCCTTTTAATTGCCAAAGGCACGTATGCTCAACCAGAGAGACAGAGAGAGGGAAAAGGAAAGGCACCCAGCAATGGGCGTGGTCATGCTGCAGTCGCTCCTGTTTTCCATCCTATCGAGATTAACAGTAGGCACACATCCAGCATGCTTTGCAAATTGCCAAGGCTGGGACTCGAACTGCAGTTGTCCATGCGGGATTCAGTTTCCTTCACTCTAGGCTCTGGGACTGTGCCTCCTTTTTAATTCTTAGGAAACACATCTTTGCACAGAACATTTTCTTTTGCTCATATTTTCTTTGGGTTTGATATTTGCATTTAAACTTTTAATCAATTTTTCATTTATTTTCTATGATGTGAAATGAGGAGATCAAGTGACCTCTCTAAGAATGAGCTGGCCAATTACCCTACCGGCATTTATTGAACTATTCCCATGAATTTTTAATGCCTCCAATTCAATTCAATTAAACTTTAATATAAACACCTGTATTTTAACTCTGCGATATGTAACAACATTCACAATGATATTCACTTAAGAGATATCCTGAAGTGTTACTTGCATGTATGTACGGGTGTGTGGGCAGGATTATTTAGAGTATTTTATCACTTCTTGATAAAAATGAACTGAGCAAGTACAGAGCCCTTTGTATCACCGTGCTCCCAAGAAATGTGCAGATCCGAAGAGAGAATGTTCAAAGTATCACATTCAGGTGAGAAATCAAAATAAAAGTAAATAAAATATCGTTACCTGCACTTTTTATATTTTATTTTATTTTTATTTATTCATTTCTTCCATGAGTGAGAGAGACAGAAACAGACAGGCAGCCCAACAGAATCCTCCCACCACAATCTGCCTCTGGGTTTTGCCAGCCCAGGACCACGGTATGCATGCAAGAACCTGGTCAGGGAGGTCTCCAAGGAAGCGAATCTGAAATCTTCCCATGTGGGTCAGCCTCACCCAGCACTATGCTACCACACCGGACAGTCTTCTTTGCCTCTGGCTTCTCCTATACTGTTGCTGGTAATACGATGACCATTGCTTTTTGACCAACTGTATTATTATTCTTTGACATATTCACAAAATGTTTCTGATTTTAAAAAAAGTTTTGTTGGTTAGAGTGAGGGAAATACACAATTGTTCCCTCACAGGTACTTTGCAGCAAGAGTAAGCTTGGATTATCTACCAATATTTAGCTAATTGACAGTACAGACCCTCCCAGCTCCCCAGCACCACCATTCCCACGGTAAAAGTTTCAGTAAATGTATTTAGCAACATAACCTCTTTCAGTAATGCTTCTAGTAACTCTTGTCTGTCTAAACATTGTGAACTGAGGAAGAAAGAGCTACATTCAGCCAAAAATAAAGAAAAACATATGTTGTTCTTTTTTTTTTTTTTGGAGAGATTTTCGCTATAGGGCACATGCGCTCGCCAGACAGAGAGAGACATAGAGACAGAAAGTGAGAAATCACCCCCCCAGGGGGGATGGTCACGCCGCAATCCCTTCTCCTCCATTCTCCTCTCGGGATCTTGGGCACACACGCACACGCGCCCGGCGTGAGTTTTAAGCCACCGGGTCCGGGACGCGAACCGTGGTCGACTACCTTGGGGTCCAGCGACATAGCATTACACTAACTGCTGGTTCCCCATATGTTGTTCTATAATCGTTTGCTACCTATACTTTCAAATCCTTTTTCTTTTTCTCTGAATAGCAAAATAAAAATAAAGACTTGATAATGTATATACATAAGTTACTGCTAAAATTCAGACTATTGTGGGAACCAGCAGTTAGCGTAATGGCTATGTCGCTGGACTCCCACGTAGTTGACCGTGGTTCGTGTCCCGGACCCGGTGGCTTAAAACTCATGCCGGGCGCGTGTGCGTGCGTGCCCAAGATCCCAAGAGGAGAATGGAGGAGAAGGGATTGTGGCGTGATCATCCCCCCTGGGGGGGTGATTTCTCATTTTCTGTCTCTATGTCTCTCTCTGTCTGTCTGGCGAGCGCACGCGCCCTACAGTCAAAATCTCTCCAAAAAAAAAAATTTCAGACTATCGTTAGCAAGGAAAAAAGATTAGTAATATGAAGCATTAAACTTCAGAGCCATTGTATTGGACAAAACTTTAACAAATAGAGACATGGACAGGTTATGGAGAAGTGGGAATTTTCTACTTA